>NW_017278705.1:275753-299787 GCF_001594065.2 Cyphomyrmex costatus | reverse complement strand
AAGCCAGCGGCACACGGTGCTTGTTTTCCTGCTGGATTGCTAGCTAGATCAGATTCTTGCCATCGGATTGGCCGCGATATTGGCACTTTCAGCACCGCAGCCAATACGGTGGCAAGATTCTAATCCAGCTAGCAATCCAGCAGGAAAACAAGCACCGTGTGCCGTAGGCTTAAGATTGATGTAAGGGTGGACTCGGATCACATGCCGCTGAGCTTGAAACTAGTTGGAGAGCAGAAACAAAGCAAGAGAGAAGAAGCAGTGAATCAAGAAGAGGAGAGGGAGATAGAAACTATAATTTGGAACAAGGAGGCTATAAATATGGAAAGGACGAGGACATGGAACAGAGACGAAGTAGAAGATGAAGGGAAAAATAAGGTAGAGAAATTGTGGAAGGAGTTAAAGGAGGTTGTTCAAGAAGCTATGGTGAAGAAGAGGATAAAGAAAAAGAGAAAGGAATTAGGATACAGAGACTGGTGGGACAGGAGTTGTACGAGGAAGAAAAGAGAAACAAAGAGGCTCTGTAGGAGATGGAGAGAAGGAAAAGTCGACAAGGATAAATATATGGAAGCAAAAGGAGATTTGAAGAATTTATTGAAAAAGAAACAGAAAAAAGAGAGGAGGAGGAATTAGAACTAAAGAATATAAGAAGAGAAGCGGAAGTATGGAGATACATAAATAGAAAAAGGGAAAGAAAGGTGTGGATAGAGAACAACATTGGCAAGGAAGATTGGTGCGATTATTTTATGGAGCTGCTGGAAGGTTCAAAGGAAGAGGTGAAGATTCCAACAAGGTCATATACTGAAGAGGAACAGACGGACGATACAGTTTCAGAGGAAAAAATCGGAAAAGCGTTGTATAGATTGAAGTCAGGAAAGGTGGTTGGAATAGATGGAATTCCGACAGAGGCATGGAAGTATGCAGGCGAAAGTGTATGGAATAAGTTAGTGAAATTAATAAAAATGGTACGGAAAGAAGGGATTATGTCCGAGGACTGGAAAAGAAGCATTATTGTGCCATTTTACAAAAGAGGTGATAGGAGAAAACAGGAAATTATAGAGGGATATCCCCCTTATGCTCGGCGTACAAAATATACGCCGAGATTTTGAGAGAGAGGCTGGAAAAAGTGGCTGAAGAGAGAGGTTGGATTCCGGATAGTCAAGCAAGTTTTAGAAAGGAAAGAGCAACGATAGACAACATCTTTGTTCTTCAGCATTTAATACAAAGGAGAGGCAAGAAAGAAGGTAAAAGAGAAAAAGTTTATATGCTTTTTGCAGATCTTAAGGCAGCATTTGATAAGATAGACAGAGAGCTGTTATGGGAAATACTAAGAAGAAAAGGAGTAGATGAGAAATTAGTAAGAAGGATAGAAAGTGTATATGAGGAGACGGTAGCGACGGTGAGATCAACACAAGGATACTCCGAGAATTTCTGGACGTCCAAGGGAGTGAGACAGGGATGTGTGATGAGTCCACTTTTGTTTAATTTGTACACAGCGGATATGGAGGCGGAAATGAAAAAAAGAGGAATTGAAGGCGTAGATATAGGAAGTGTTAAGGAGCCTACAGACCAGAGCGGCGCAGCGGTGAAGCGGCGAGCGATAGCCAATGAGAGCCATGATTTTGCTTAAAAGCATGGCTCTCATTGGCTATCGCTCGCCGCTTCACCGTTGCGCCGCTCTGGTCTGTAGGCTCCTTTAGGGTATGGACATTAGCGTATGCGGATGACTTAGTTTTATTGGCAAAAAATCTAGAGGCAATGCAGGATATGTTAAGTACACTGAAAAGGTTTTTGAAAAATAGAAAGATTGAGCTGTGTGTAGAAAAGACAAAGATGTTGGTAGGAAATAGAGAAGTTAAAGAAAAACTAGAGACATGGAAATGGGGGGACAAAGAAATAGAAGAGGTAAAAGAATTTAAATATTTGGGTTTTAGGGTAGATAACAGGGGAAATTACAAAAGGCATTTACGAGAACTGAAAAAGAATGTAGATTAGCAAGAAAGGTATGGGGCTTAGGGGAGAGAATTTGCAGAAATGATTTTAGTAGGAGATGGATGTTATTCAGATACTTAGTGCAGAATGTTATGACTTATGGGGCTGAGATTTGAGGGCGGAAGGAAAGAGAAGGTTCAGAAAGGGTAATGATGAATTATGTGAGATGGATTTTCAGATTAGATTTCTGTACACCGAGATATATTATTATGAGGGAACTAACGTTGACAAAATTAAGGGTAGGTTGGGGAATAAGAGCTAGAAGATATGAGGTAAAAGTAAAGGAGGGAAGGGCAGGAAAAATAGCTTTGGCTTGTTGGGAGGAAAAAAGAGATTGAAATTGGGAAGATAAAAATGGGAGAGAAAGGGAAAGTTTTTATAATAGGAATAGATGGGAAATTGCAGCAAAGAAAGTAGAAGGAGGAATAGGATATAATATAGAAAAAGAGTTAATAGAAAGAGAAAGAGATGTTCAAAGGCAATGGGAGGATGCTAAAATTAAGAAAGCGAGATATAATAAGAAATATAAAGAGATAGAGGCTAAGGGAAAAGGTCCGAGATATCTAGAGAAGGTTAATTTACAAGAGTTAAAGAGAGGGGATGAGATTAGGGTTTTAGTGAAGCTTATGGCGAATTCGACAGATTGCACTAGTGCGCACTTTTTTGGTGCCACGCATTCGGAATATGTGCACCGTATCAGTGCGCTTAGATTGTCGTATTCGGTAAATGAAAACTGACCTAGTGTAGTGCTGAATTTGTATTCGGACCAACCGAATGAACCGAACGAGTGCAAGAAATATTGCATTCTTTAATTTTTTGTATTTATCACTGACACTGTATTATTACTTGACTATTTGATTTAGAAATGTGGAGTATTTCATTAACTAATTCGATGATTGCGTTGTTTGATGGACTATTGGCAATGTGCGCCAATATGATTGAGTATCCAATTGTGAGTGAGATTAAACACTCACATCAGAAGATTTATGTACATATTTTTCGTTTTTTTGTCAATATTTTATACATTTCTTCGCTTTTTTAATTTTATAATTACCATAGTTTTGTAAATTGTTAACGATTTTACGACTTTTTTAACATTGAAAATGACCTAATAAAGGTCGAAACGTCTGTTTTTAAATTTTATTAAACTTTATATTTATTTTTAACTAATGACATATTATATTTACTAAGACCTTCATATTTTAACGAATGTTGGCTCGTAGCCCTGTTTCTTTTAATTATTTATTTATATTACAAATGAATTGAAGATTTGAAGGACTCTTTTATATAACAATAACACAGGCCCACAAAAAAAAAGTGGTGTGTTCTTTGACCAACCCTACATATCCTTATGTATTTTTCTTTAAATTATTATTATTAATTAAAAATTAAATTATTAATTAAATTATTAATTAGTGTAGTTTTGCACTCGCACCGTGTCAGGGCAACACCCTATCAGGGCAGCACCGTGTCAGGGCAGTACTAGAATCGTGTCAGTGCATATGTATCGAATGTGCCATGAGATGTGAAAAGGACCCCGCACGTTTTGCAGCGTAACTTGCGTAAACGTAACTTGCGTCAACCAATCAAACCGTATCAAATTGTATCAGCTCCTATGCCATATTCTAATTGAGACAATTTGATTGGCTGACGCAAGTTGCGCTTACGCAAGTTACGCTGCATGTAAAAGCAGCCTCATTCATCAATACGGAACAGACTGGCGTAATAACACATAACCAATGGTCTAGTTTCCACCGAAGCATTAATTTGCATTTAATTCGGCGTAGAACCAAATTTAACTCGATGGAAATACGTTTGACTCCGCTCATTTCACTTCCACTTCGATTCACAATTTCTACCAGAGTGGCAGCGAATTGGCATTAAATTTTAGTCGGTGGAAACGACTGAAATAGATTAAAAGTAAATATCGTCAACCTTTCCATTATTCGTTAAAAGGTTAAAAGTATGAGTCGTTCAAAAATGGATAATAAGCGTGATATTTGGTCATACAATGAAACTTTAACATTAATTCACTTCACTTCTACTTCCAATGGAAACAGTACACCAAGTTTGATCTATACCGTAGTGAAACCGAATTGAGGGTTTCGATGGAAACTAGGTCAATGATGCGAATATCTATAATACTAAAGCCCATGGCACATAGAAAAACGTAAGGCCGTAAACGTAATCAGTAAGCGAATTGACCAATCACAGTTGAGAACGTAAGCGGCCACCGCCATGGGCTAAGGGTCTGAGCACAAGCACTGCCGTAACATTTTACGACAACTTAAGTTGTAAACGTAAATAACGCACAAGCTTTGACGTATCGGCGTATGACGTGTTTATGCACGCTATCGAAAGATATGTCAATAATGTACATAAACACATCATACGCCGATACGCCAAAGCTTGTGTGTTATTTACGTCTACAACTTAAGTATGTCGTAAAATATTACGGCAGTGCTTGTGCTCAGACCCTAACACGCGACAGTGCCACCGAAGGCGCTGATCACGTGCTGCAAGCCGGCCGGAATTCGTATCTTTTGATTACGTTTGGCTCGTATTGGGTCTGACACTAAGGGTCTGCGCACAATAGGAGAAATATTAGGAACAGATATTAAATATAAGAATTTTAACCTATCAGAATTGTGTACTGTGGAATGTGCGCTTTCTGACAGGTTAAAATTCTTATATTTAATATCTGTTCCTAATATTTCTCCTATTGTGCGTAGACCCTTACTTTAAAAAAATTAATAAAAAGTTATTAGTTACTGATAAAATGTAACTAAATAAAGTTAAAAAGTTAGGAGTCTGAAATGTAACTAAGTTAAGTTAAAATTAATTAACTTTTTAACTTAACTTTTTAATTTAGCACTACCCAACCCTGATAACACGTAATTGTTATATAATGGAATAACGTGTCCAAAGTAACGATAAAAGTAACTGTAAATTTTGTTACCGTTATAAAAAAAATGTAACTACGTCACTGTTACAGTTACCAAAAAAAATGTAACGCAGTTACCAGTAAAGTTACAAAAAAGTAACTTGTAACTGTAACTTCGTTACAAGTAATGAGTTATTTCCATTCCCTGGTTATATCACAAGTTTCATTTAACTTGCTTAACAATTTCACGAATGATAAATAATAGAGTAATCAAATTACAATAAAATGCCGTTATATTTTGACACAAGTACAGTATTTCATAATTTATACTTATAATAATAATTCATATAAATAATAGCTTGGTACTGTAGGGCAACAATTAAGATGAGCTCCTTAAGTTCTTCTTGATATTTTCACTGATTATCAGGAATCACTTAGAGAGTGATTAATTTGTTTATTTATATTAATGTAAATACTTGCCAAAAATACTGCGTTTCGCTATATTCATATACAGTGTGTCACGCTTTTCTTCTCGACTACAGTTCCTTAGAAATTAAATTTGGGCTTTGATAATTTAAATTTGGTATTAACAATTTAAATTTGACAATCAAATCTCACATTAAACGTAATGTAAAATCAGAAAAATAAGACTTATTTATTCACATTCCTGAACTTATAACTCATTACAACGAATTACTATAATCCTAGATTATAGAACCTGTAAGTAAGAAAAAGTGTACAATGCTTAAACAGTCTGTATAATTATCATTATCAATACTTTGAAAGACAGGTTGTAATTATACATCTAAGTATAGTAGTGCCTCCTACATATTAAATCATATGAACAATGTATTAATAGAAATTGTTGTTTGCAAAATATTTTATGATAGTATACAGAAAAGCATAATTAATTATTTATTACGTAAATTATACGTATATAATCAAATTATTTGTGATTGTAAAGATCTCCTAAAAAATTTCTTTTTATAAAAGAAAAAACATTTTATATATTATTTTTATACATCATTATTCAATTTGACTTAATTAAAATGTAATGTATTTAATCGAAAATGCTCTAGACTTCTTAGCACCAATATATGATTTATAGGTTTTTTTTCTCAGATTTCATATTCATAATAAATAAATTGCTGAACTATTTAAATCTCATTGTCGCAACAGTAATATATTCTATATCTTACGCAAATGTAAAAAATGCGTTATATCTCGCATTCATATTATTTTGTATTTATTTACTAATATAGAATAAATGTGGACACATATTGCACGTGTCAAATAGAATACCTTAAAAAGAAATTGAAGATCCAAATCTTTTTATCTTTAACAAAACTCGTACATCTTTGAATTAGCATTTTGAAATCGATATTGTAACTTGAATGAATTCTATTTTTAATAGCGTTAAATACGAGAAAGTATACTTTACATTAACTAAAGTATTTCCATTTTATCAAATAAATTTATAGACACATATAATAATTCTACCAATCAAATTCAAGCTAATAAAAATTATACAGTTTTCCACTGACTGAATGAATACTTTGTTATATTGAAAATGTACCCTGACATATATATTTCAATTGCAATTACAAAAAGCTCTCACTGTAGCAACATAATTTGTATCATGAGGTACATATTTAGTCTCACACAAATAACTCCTTACATTCACTCAAAGACTTGTCTTACTTTTATTCGAATTTCTTTTTTTTCCCAACAGTAATATTGAAAGCAAGTGAAGGCTTTCAAACGAAAATATGTATCTACTTGAAGCTCTATAAACATTGACGAATTATGTGTTGAGACAACAATCGAGTAAATTGTTCTTTTTATATTTTAGTTTTCGTCGTCAGTTCTATTACTTTCCGAAGCAATGTCCAATTGATGAACATAGAAACGTTATTATATTGGATAATAAACTGACGACATTAGTATACAACACTGAATGAGATAATCAACAGGCTAACAATATCCACAATAATTTTACTGCCATAAGTTTGTGGAAAGGGTCTGCCCAGGTAGTGCGGTAGTAGCAGGTTTGCCTGTAGAGGCAAAGTTTATATCGCCAAGAGACATCTGTGACATTTGTTGTGGCAACTATAACATCATGAATTATGCCATAAAAATAAGACTGATTTGACTAAATGTAAATAACATTATAAAGTATTACAAAGTTTTAACATTTTACTTTATATTCATATCTTATAAAAATTTTATATGATCAGGAGATACGATTATAAATTACATAAAACACTGTTAAGGTTTACATACCTGAGCGGTAAATGCAGTAGTTTGCTGTTGCTGTGTTGTTAAATTAAAGAAGGGATTGCTGCCGGGAGCTGGTTGAATATTCTGTGTTAGCATTCCACTCCATCCATTATTACTATTATTTTGTCCTAACTGCATCATCTATGAGAAATCGAAGAAAAAAAGATTGAAGTATGAAAAGTAATTGTATGAATAATTACAAACATATTTTACAATATCATACAAGAAATATCACATACCATTTGAGGTGGCATTGTGATAGTAGTATTAGGTACACCATTTAATTGATTCATATGTCCTATATGTAAACCTAAAGGATTGGCTGCTACAGCACCTATCGTATTAGGATTTGGTATAATTTGATTTTGATTGATCGGTATCTGATTTGCGATCGGTATTTGATTTGCGATCGGTATTTGTGTGGGACCGAATTGATTCAACGAGCTTTGTTGCCCAAATACACTTACGTTAGACATTTGCTGTTTATATGGTATAGAGTGTTGAGGATACACTCCTCCTGAAATATATTGTATATTAAAAAACATAATTCAATTATACAATATAATTTCATTAATATTGCATATAATATCATTTTTATCTTATAATGTATTACCTAAGACACCATAGATAGCTGGTTGATGACTCGGAGTACCGTATAATGCTAAAATACTATCTTTTGTCATCTTGCTTTTTTCCTGAGGTAGTGGGGTTGGTTGGTTAAAGAAGCTCTCCTCTTCGCTTTTACTTGCAATAGTGGTCGTTTTACTTCCATTAAAGTCGTTTCCAGTTGAAGTGACTGAAGCAGGAGGTGCAGACAGAAAGGAAGAAAATACATCGTCCCCAGAACTATTTACATTTGTTTGGTTAGTTGTTGGCGCATCTGTTAATAGTGATATCAAAATATATCATAAGTTACATAGCTTACAATATTTCAATTCTATAAATAGTATAAATTATTCAGAGTATGTCAGAATTTACATACAAAGAATACACAATGTGATTCTTTGTACAAGAAGCAACCTCTTCCTATCTTACAATTGTATTTTTGTTAAAAGAAAAAATTGCTTCTTGAGAATAGTGATTTCTATATGTCTGGAACATTTTGTACACACAACATACCAAGACCTAAGAGATCAAGGATTGCAGAACTTTCTTTTGTTCTACCCAGTTTCGGACTGACGGAACTTCGAGGTTTTGGCAATTGAGGCACTATTTCTGGTTTTTGTACAGGGGGGAGTACAGTAGTCGTAACTTCCAAATTTTCTTTTTTTCGTCTGCGTTGTCTTTCGACTTCTTCATCAAGCTCTTTATCCCAATTTACCTGCGAAAATGATTAATTAATTAAGCAATAAATGTACATATAAAATTTATTTTGTGCATGCGTGTGCGTGTGTGTGTGTAAAACAAAATTATTCATCAATTTCTTGAACACATTAAATGTTTATATGTATGCTAAAATATATATTTTTATATGTAAAATTACATACTAATAAGAGGAACATAATATATAATTTAGTTCTCTTACTAATTCGTCCTAATAGTATAAAACGTGCTTTTCAAGTATTTACAAGAAAAATACATTAAAAAATTTTCTTATTGTAATAATGTAAAATTTTTTTTAATGTATTTTTTTTCATGAATTCTTGAAAAACGCGTCCTATAATTTTGGCAGCTATTATATATTAAATTTAGTAATCAGAGGAGATCATGTCTGGTGTTGGAAAAAACATCAAACGTGGACTCCTCCTATTTAGTTGAATTTTATAAGAAAAACACGTTAAAAAATTTTATTACTACCAAATTTTTAAACGCGTTTTTCTCGAGAATGCGAATATTTTATAAGAAAAAAAACGCGTTAAAAAAATTTTACATTAGCCATATATAAATTTAATGTTAAAACTTAATAAATTTACTGATTATAATATTTGTATGTATGTATGTATGTGTATATAATATATGTACACATATATATATATATATATATATATATATATATAATTTGGCAAAATTAGAAAGGGTCATCTCTGGTGTTGTAAGGCAAATATGAAATTAGGATAATCACATACTTTTGGTAAAGGAGGTGGCACCCATTCTCTAGCTATATATTTCTTATGTTCATATTTTGCTCGAATAAAACTTTCCAGACTACAATCTGTCTGAGGTCTTCGAAAACTATCTGGAAGATTGGCTTCATAGACTGCTCTTGCTCGAGAATTTCCCATTTGTTGTAAACTCTAGAAATTTTAATAGGATTATATTCATTATATAATTGGATACAAATTGTTAATATTTAAAATATTGTTTTAATTATAAAAATCAAGATAATAAAAATATAAAAACAATATTAGCTTTAAAATATATAAAATTTCTTTTATTCATAAAATAAATATTTAAAAAATATAAAACTTTAAAAAAATATTCAAGTATGAAGCTTAAAAGAAAAATAAAAATTAATCTTGAATGGAACCAAAAAAAATAAAAAATAAAAAATAAAAATTTTTCTGTAGAAAGCAAATATTAAGAATTATTTATATCCATTTCTTTATAAAGGATTAATTATGTTTTAGAATTAAGGAATTTATGAGTTTACATTTTTAATTATATTTTAATATAAAAATTAAACAAAATCATTCTTTATTAAATATTGTAAGCCATATGTCTGCTACATACCACTACTTGTTCAGGCGTCCATGTGTCTAAATTAACAGACTTGACTTTGCTTATATGTACTCCAAGATTTCTATGAATACCAGCACATCGAATACACAGAAAAATTCCCAAATTCCAGCTAGCCCATCTTGGTCCTGCAAAATATAAATACATTGAAGATATATGGTAAATAATTCTTATCTCTCTTGAGCATAGAGACTCCAATTAGAAATTCAATGCAAATACAATGATAAAAATCTATCAATAAAAAAACTTTATCAAACTATATAATATTCATGATTATTAATTATATAAATTTTCATAAACATTTACATGATGTATCAAATCATGTAATGTAATAGACACTTTTTTCCAATCCTCACACACAAATGAGCTCATGCTTTGATTTTCGAGATAATAAATTGAATATGAAATTTGGAAGGATCTTGACAATGCCATCAAGTGACAGCGCACTGATGGATGTAATGCTAAGATTAAAAATCCATACATCTCTCAGTGCATCGTATAGAACATGATGCGTTACATACGTCGTTTCATGATCAGTATCAAGTCGAGTACAGGAACGAGCACAAAGCAAGAAACAGAGGATTCATAGAGGACAACGACTTTCCGAAGGAGAAAACGGATGACAGGAACATTAATGATATGGCCGAGAAACAAACCTTTAGCATCGCAGTCGACGCAATACTTGTTATCCTCGTCGCGAAGCATCTGCGTCAGCAGATTCTGACATTTCTCCTGGATCTGCTTGGTACGCTCCTTTTCGTGACGGGACGTCATTCTCGCTTGTTCTAGCTGCTGGCAGCGTCTTCGTGAAAAAATTAGAGACCACGCGCGATCACGACACCCCAGTGTCGCCTCTCCGTGATAACGTTGGACAGGAGTGCAGAACAACGGTACGTGGTACACGTAGTGAATTCAGCATCGTGTTGATCCCACTACTCCGCGGTGATAATGTCGTGTGGTTGCCGTGGAAACATTATGGCTGTCTGTAGGTAAATTTCATGTCGTTATCCAAGGGGAAACTCGACTCAAAAGAACGAGATTACCGACCGATTCTCCTACTTGCAACAGAGGGATCTGTGAAACTGGCACGACATTCTGTCGATATCAAAAAAATTACAACAGTTCCAGTAGCACTTTTCATAGTTCTACAGTTCTACCTAAAAACAAAAAATATTTCCGCAGTTTTAATATGAAAAAACTAAAATTGAAAATATAGCGTGCTAACTTCGCGAATCTGGCACGTCAGATTTCCTCTAAAGTACAAGAAAAAAATTAATATTTGCACTTTTAGCAACAGTTCCCTATAGTTCTACTAAAAACCAACTAAGATATTTTCAAAATAAAAAAATAACATTTAATAATTTTTATACATCCTATATACAGGGAATGGAAGTAACTCGTTACTTGTAACGAAGTTACAGTTACAAGTTACTTTTTTGGTAACTTTACTGGTAACTGCGTTACTTTCTTTTTTTGGTAACTGTAACGGTAACGAGTTACATTTTTTGGGTAACGGTAACGAAATTTACAGTTACTTTTGTCGTTACTTTGCACACGATTGAACACGGTTCGATTGGATACATGCTATTTATAGCTCTTATCAATAAGACTTGAAAGCCCTTAGACATTCGGCCGTTATGATTCAGTAATTATTTTACACTTCTATCTTCTATGTAATACATAGGACATACAAATATTTCAGTTTGCTGCATATTTTACAGGTTTTAGAATTACAAAAGTGTGTTTAAAAAAAATTAAAAAATAAATTAAGTAATAGTAAAATGAAAAGGGCTATGAACCCAAAAGCGAAACAGTTTAAAAGACGATGACAATAAATGTCGAAACGTCGTTTGTTTTTATCTTGTTTTATCTATGTATTGTTCTAATATATATTTATACATTTAATTACATTGTCATCGTCGTTCTTATCGGAAATAAACTGTTTCATTATTGGCTCGTAACCCTTCTCATTTTACTTTTATTTAATTTATTATTTGAGCCATTCTACATTGTTTTTTTTTTTTTTAAAAAAAACTATATATTTGTCAGTATTACATATAAAAAAAAATGCAAAAGTACATTTTTAAATTGATTTTAAAAAAGTAACGGAAAAGTAACGAAAAGTTATTTTTCAAGTAACGGTAACTGTAACGAGTTACTTTTAAAAAGCGATAACTGTAACTGTAACTAGTTACATTTTTTACTCGGTAACGAGTAACTGTAACTAGTTATTTTTAAAAAGTAACTTTCCATTCCCTGCCTATATATAGAAAATGGCATAAAACTTCTAGAAAAAGTGACGTGCTGACTATTTCTATCAGTTTCAACGGCAGTTCTCGTTAGTTCTCACAGAGTTCTATGCAATGCAATCATTTATAATTAGAATTCCGGCCTCTACATATTTTTAATCAATTTTTTAATACCTGAGTACAGCACGACACTTGTAGAAAATATAAATGATTGCAATGCATAGAACTCTGTGAGAACTAACGAGAACTGCCGTTAAAACTGATAGAAATAGTCAGCACGTCACTTTTTCTACAATTTAGAGATTTCAACTTCACAGAGCTGCTTTGTGAAGTTGGCACCTTAAATGCGAATATTGGTAAAATCATTATTGCATTCGTTTGTCCACTGTTTGTCCACGTTTGTCCACCCATTATTTTCGTTTGTCCACCCACCAAAAAAAAGTTATGAACAAATTTCCCGCTTAAAGCGGGGAGCACAGACTTTTGCATAACGCATAAACCAATTCAGTGTTGTGCATAGATGATTTTAAAATTAGCTAGATAAAAATAAGATGAAAATTTGGAAATTTATCTTAGATAAGATAAAGATGATTACATTTAAATTAATCTAGATAATATAGATAAATTTATCTGACAATTCATCTAAAAAATTCCAGATAATTTTTTATTTTTAAGACTGTTTATAAATTAAGAATCAGTTTTTTCTCAAAATAATTAAAAAATATTAAATTTTACAATTTTAGTATACAATACTTCGTTTGTCTCTTACAATGTCTCTCACAATTTTCAAAAAAATAATGAAGAATCACATAAAAATTCTATACAGTCCTTTTCCTCTATATTAGTTGCATGAAAGCAAGCATGCATAATCATT
The DNA here is from genome assembly GCF_001594065.2 of Cyphomyrmex costatus. Classification (NCBI taxonomy): domain Eukaryota; kingdom Metazoa; phylum Arthropoda; class Insecta; order Hymenoptera; family Formicidae; genus Cyphomyrmex; species Cyphomyrmex costatus. Next base: position 286,835 of record NW_017278705.1, on the reverse strand, counting down.
ACGGTTATGAATAATACGTTGTATTATGAATAATAATGTATCTTATAATATTAATAATAACATTCTTTTAAATATAGTGAAAGACACAGGTCAAAAACTTTTTTCGATTTCGGATTAGTGTCATCCATGAATCGAGCATCGCGCACTACGATAAAACATCAACGAAGTGAGAAGTAGGAACAGTAGAGCGTGAATACCGACACGATACATTTCGATTTCGAGCAAAAAAACACCGACTTTGGGCAGCTCTGGGTTAATCAATCAGAATTGAGTGTCCTAGTGCAGAAATAAAAAGATCATTTGAGGGCAATGTGAATGATTATTTATGCTATTAGATGCACTCACTCTCTTCCTGAGGCTGAAAATTTTTCTGTAAACATTAACTGTATAGAAGAAAAAATTATAATATTTTCACATTTTTAGCAATGTAAAATATGAACCAAAGTATCTAAACATTATTCTAGATAAAGATGATACTTTTTTTCATCTAAAATGCAGATAAAGATAATTAATATTTTTATTATCTAGATAAAGATAAGATGGCATCAAAATTTCATCTAGATGATCATCTAGATAATTTTACCCAGATAAGATCGAACACTGTAAACCATATACATAAAGAATTTGATTGGTCCACTGACTCATGCATAAGAAAATGGACCAATGAAATTCCTTATGCACATGCTTTATGCGTTATGCAAAAGCTGTGCTCCCCGCTTAAGGCGAGAAACACACACTTTTAAATATTCGTATGTAGAATATAACTTATTTACAGATATTTTATCTTTAAATTATATTTCTTACTTATTATACTATTATTTATTATTTCTTTGTGAAGCTGTGAAAGCATGAATGCTTAATGAGCGATGTGAGCGACAAAAATTTACGCTCACCAAAATTGATGAAAAATGATGAGCGCTCTCAATAAGCAGCTAGTAAGCACTTGCATCCAATACACGATTCTAGAGTGCTCACTGAGCGCTCAATAATTTGGGCTCATTCAGCAGAAAAGAGCGCTACGAGAGCGCTCGCTGTTATTGGTGTATTCTTCTAGATCATCCAATCAGAATTTTAAATCTGGAAGAATATACCAATAACAGCGAGCGCTCTCGTAGCGCTTTTTTCTGCTGAATGCGCCCAAGCATTATCAAGAGAACATTTCATCTAAGTAGAAATCGCTCACATGGTGGAAGTATACTTCCACCATGATCGATCACTGAGCGCTCATGGATAGCGCTGCTCATGGTATAAGAATAAGGGTATGCTCACGCGCATGCGACCAATTAAAATTGTCAAAGTGTGACGTCACACAAACAAGCGGTAAATTTAAAACTGCTGTTTCCAAACAACTTATGTTAGCAGCATTTTCGTCAGATATTTTATTTTATTTTGATTTAAAGTTTACAGGAAAAATACGTTTTTAAATAATTTAAGAACTAATGAATATCTTGTAACAAAATGTAACCATAAGTAAACATTACAAACTCAACAAAGATAGAAGAATTTATTATGAAACAAATATATAAAAATGTTAATACCTTTTCCTTCAGAGATATATGTATATATTGTATTTCGTTAGTTGTATTTCTTTAGCAAAATTATATACAGTTGATTTCGTTACATTTGTACATTTACAAGAAATACAAAATCTTACCTTTTTTAATATTAACGTTTTGATTTCCACATGCAGCAAGCCATTTAGATGCAATCGTTAAATCTTTCGGAAACGAAAAATATTTTATGCTGTTTCCGTTAAGCAATTTTGTTTTGCGATAATAATTGCCACAACCTTTTATACAACAGGACATTGTGTACGTATCGTATGTATCACCGAACATTAACCATGTCAAGTATCAGGAGCCACCATGTTCTCGTTTGGGCGATCTGATTGGCCCCGAGAGTGACGTCACGCTTTGACTGCGCAGTGGGTGTCCACGGCGTGAGCATACCCTTATTCTTATACCATGAGCGCTGCTCACTAGAGACCCTATACCAGAGTCTGGACACGAGCGCGATTGTGGCAAAATGCTACGAGAGAGAAAGATATATATATACACTATCTTCGTCTATTAATTCTAACCTTAATGTAATGTATATATTTGTATATTCTCTTTCATTTAAGTTAACAGCGTAAAAAAAATTAAATCATCGATGTTGATGTATTAAATATTAAAAATAATAACATTAAATAAATATTTATAGTAAAAATAGTAATATTGCAATAATTCAGCTGTCAAAGGATACGCAATGAAAAGATTTCTTAAAAATCCTGAACGATGAGTTATATGGGTAAAAAATGTTAACCGAGAAGAATGCGGGTACCGACAAACAATTCACTTTTTTGTGAAGTTAGTACGTTTGAATTTTTTAAAATAAGATAAATGAAATATATTTTTAATATTAATGTTATTAAAATAAATATTTTTATTATGAATACCATTAATATCATTAGCATTTGTGGACAGTATGTTTATAATTTTTATCATCAATATTTATAGATTTTCAAATATTTCGGTTACTCTAATAAGTTTTTAATAGCTTCCTAATACTTAGTTCTATAATAAAGGATTAAAAAAATGCTCTTTCTAGAAATCTTTTTCATATTATTATATTTATGATCATATCTAAAATTATTTGTATTATGCAGGTTCATTTTGCTCCAGAGATGTGGCAACAAAGAGCTGATGGTAAAAAAAAGTTAAAATCAGATGCTATTCCGACAATATTTGGCTTTTTTATCAAGAAGCAAAATAAATCAATAGAGGAAATGGACAATAATACGCAAATTATAGAATTTATCAATGATTCCAAAAATGATAATGTTCAAAATAAGGAACAAGTTCGTAATAATATAATACAGTTATTATATGAGGAAAGTAAATTTTAACATAACTTGTAAATAAATAAATAAATTTTTAGATTATTATAATTGATAATTCTGAGCCAGATATTTCATCGATACCATGCATTTCGCCTACAATGGAATCAAATAGAAGTGAAGTACAAATTTATAGCATCAATAATACAGAATCTATTGAATTAATCAATGATCATTTAATAAAGGATGTCCAAAATAAGGAACAACAGGTTTGTATAATATAATTACTGTACTACAGGTATTATAAAAACACAGTTATTACATATGAACAGTAGCGCGTTTACCTATGGACTTTTGACACTAAAGTCCTAGGATGATAAAATGTTATATTATTTATTTATTTATATTCTCATCTTTAATTTAATTTGGAAGTTCTAAATATGTCTTAATAATTTCAAAAAAATTTCATGTAATATATGACTTTATTTACTGTGTATTTATTATATATAGAGAGAATCTTTATTATATATAGAGATTTGTTTAGGGTTTTGAGATCATAAGTTCTAAGGTGCACATTTTCTAAATGTAATCCTGCATAAGAAAAGTGTATATATATTCTAATATAATTTGTTAATAAATTTTTAAATTATCATAAATAATAGTTCTGACTCAAATATTTCATCGATACCATGTACTTCATGTATAACAGAAGTAAAGAAACATACAGAAAAGTGTGATAAAATTATTCACAAACAATGGTTGCATGCAATAAAAGCAAAAAAGAAAATGAAAGTAAGTCCTAGGATGATAAAATGTTATATTATTTATTTATTTATATTCTCATCTTTAATTTAATTTGGAAGTTCTAAATATGTCTTAATAATTTCAAAAAAATTTCATGTAATATATGACTTTATTTACTGTGTATTTATTATATATAGAGAGAATCTTTATTATATATAGAGATTTGTTTAGGGTTTTGAGATCATAAGTTCTAAGGTGCACATTTTCTAAATGTAATCCTGCATAAGAAAAGTGTATATATATTCTAATATAATTTGTTAATAAATTTTTAAATTATCATAAATAATAGTTCTGACTCAAATATTTCATCGATACCATGTACTTCATGTATAACAGAAGTAAAGAAACATACAGAAAAGTGCGATAAAATATATTATTCACAAACAATGATTACATGCAGTAAAAGCAAAAAAGAAAATGAAAGCTTTAAGGTAAATTTCATGCTGACGCTTGACGCTTATTTTTAGCGTCAAAACAGATCACGTGATCAAAATTGATGCTTAATATTCGTCAATTTGTATCACGTGATCTGTTTTGACGCTAAAAATAAGCGTCAAGCGTCAGCATGAAATGGTACCTTTAATATTTAAAATACGGACATTAGAAAATCATATTAATAACGATAAATATAAAAAAGCTTTGAAATCAATATTTACTGATGATCAAGTAAAAGCTTTAATTTCGAAAAAACATAACGTTCGAAGCTGGTCAGAGGACACAATTCATCAGTCTCTACGAATAAAATTTGTCTGTGGAGCAAATGGATACGAAGAATTAATTCGCCAAGGAATACCGCTTCCAAATTTACGAATTTTGCGAAGAAAACTGCAAAATTTTAAATTCGACCCTGGAATTTTGAATAAAATGTTTGAGTTCCTACAACATAAAAAACAATATTTTAAAAAAGAAACACATTTAAAATGCGGTTTGGTTTTCGACAAAATGGGAATTACACCAATGGAATCTTACGCTGCTTCAACAGGATCATACGTAGGCAAAATAACACTTCCAAACGAAAAAGGTATTGCATCCCATGTAATGGTTTTCATGCTTGTCGGCATTGAAAATCGATGGAAACATGTAGTGGGATACTATTTCATAGGAAATAGTTGTGAGAGTATATCTTTACAACAAATTATCTTTCAGATAATTAGTAAAGTAGAAGAAATAGGTTTTCGAATTAATTTTATAACATTGGATATGGGTTCAACAAATACTGGTTTGTGGAAGTTATTAGGAATAAGCAGCGGAAAATATAATAAAATAATAAATAAAATTATACATCCGCGTTTAATTCTAGTCGATTTTTATATGTGATTGGTGACCCACCACATATCTTAAAAAATTTAAAGCAATCTTTACTTAATAATAAAGTGATAACTATTAGCAATGATACAATGATTAAGTATAAGTTACCTTCAAATAAAATTTTGTCAGAACATTTCTTTCAGTTAATAGATATTCAACATAATTGCGAACTTTTATTGACGCCTAGATTAAAATTAAATGATCTCATTTGCAATAATTTTAATAAAATGAAGGTAAACAAGGCTAGAAATGTTTTTTCTAATGATGTAAGCAGCTCGTTTGAATTGTTAGCAGATGAGTTTAATAAAACAGACTTTATTACGACTGCATGGTTTGTAAAAATGATTTCTAAATGGTTTTGTCTAATAACATCAAGAAGTTGTAATTTAGCACTTGGTAAAAAAAATGAAGAAGTATATAATGAAAATATTGATTTTTTAAAAGAAGTTATTCATATTTTTACAGATTTAGAAATAGGTAACGGTGAATTTAAACCAGTTCAAAGAGGCATAATGATAAGTACAACATCAATAATAGAGTTAACTGAATATCTTATTACAGAAAGAAATGTAGAATATGTTTTAACTTCTCGATTCAATCAGGATTGTCTTGAAAACCTTTTCTCTCAAATTAGACAAAAAAATTCTAAACCTCATGCGCTACAATTTACAAACGATTTGAAATAAATATCAATAGCTATGTATATGAGACATATCAATAGTAGCAATTATGAAAACGATGTGTGAGCGAGAATATTTATCAGGATTTCTTAATTATATAACAGAAGATAAACAGAGGAAAGAATGTATTATCGATACAAACAATAATACAAATAATATTAATGATAAAATTCCACCTTTTTCTAAAAATTCTGTATCAAGTTGTCAAATCTTGAATTAAATAGTTTATATAATCTTGGTGGTTATCTTTTAAATTCTATTAAGAAAACATATAAAATATGTGATGCATGTTTACAATCTGGGGGCTCAAAAAATTAATTAAAGTATTCATTTACAAAATTAGTGCAATCGAAATGTTACAGGAAAAATTCTTTATATTTTATTAATATAAATACATTAAAAATTTTTATAGCAATGGAACAAAGATTTCGATATTATAAAAAATATTTTGATGTTATAGACAATATTAAATTATTTTTAATAAAAAACTTTAATAATATTAAATTTAAATGTGATATCTTAAAGTGCCATAATCTGTTAAGAAAAATAATTGCTAGTTTGTTGTATTTAGGTTAAGAATTTATAATAAAAGAAAAAGTGATGCATTACCTCAAAGATATGACAGTAAGTCTATGTATAATATTCGTTAAAAAAATAAAAATTTTCTAAAAAGTTTATGTATACATTTCTCTCCTACATGAATCTATAAGGTTATCGACGTTTAAATTGAAGCGGGAGTTGCCACAAACGACGGACCAATAAAAAATTGTCTATCTCGTGTCCAGACTCTGGTATAGGGTCTCTAGCGCTCACTGAGCGCTCAGTGAGCAATTGTAGTACTGAATGCATATTGGCTGCGTTCAGCACAGAAAGCAGCTTTGCAACTGTTGTAAAATTCTTGATTGGCTTATACATTTAGATCTAATAAGGAAATAAGGGCAAGACCAATCATATTAAAGAATTTTACAACAGTTAAAGCTGCTTTTTCTGCTGAACGCAGCCATCAGTTTGTCTGCTATCTTGTCAGAGACTGGGTGCGGTCGAGTTGCCACTACGAATGCTTCGAAGCGTTTGATTATCCAATCAGTAGAAAGAATTTTACAAATTAACCAATCATGAAATGCTTCGAAGTATTCGTAGTGGCAACCATGGTGGCAACTCGACCGCACCCTGTGTCAGAGGTCTGGCGAGGTGGCGAGCCTGAGTGGAGTCTCCTTATATCTTCCTTCATAAATACATAAGCGGGGAGCACAGACTTTTGCATAACGCATAAAGCATGTGCATAAGGAATTTCATTGGTCCATTTTCTTATGCATGAGTCAGTGGACCAATCAAATTCTTTATGTATATGGTTTATGCGTTATGCAAAAGTTGTGCTCCCCGCTATATATGCATAAATGGCACCTTTAAGCGGTGCTGGCTTTGACTGTGCATAAGTTAAAACTGGCCAAGTTTACCTCGTTAAACAGAACCAGGCAGAACCAGGCCAATTAAATTTCGAAGAAGATTGAAGTTGAATTGAATAAAATGCCATACGCTAATCAACCATCGGTCCATATTTCAGACTTAACCGAAGAAAATGTGAAATTTCAAGTGGAAGATACTGAATTGAGGTAAGACAAATTAGATAACGTAGAACAATCAAAATATGGGTAATTATACAGAATACGAGCCGCACCTCCGATTTTGATGAAATTAGGCTTAATCGACGCGTTTTTGCATGAAATGAAAGAATCTGGCAGAAAAAAATGTCGCTCTGCCCCGCGAACCGAGATATTAAGCATTAAAATTGACAACTATTGAGGTTAGAAAAGGTGTAATAAAACGACAAAAGGTACAAAAACATGGAACATCGGTCATTTAAATACACATAAGTACTACTTCCAAAACACAAAAATTCAGTACTTTAAAAACAGAAATGTACTGCTTTACAAACACAACAGATCAGTACTTTTCAATTACTAAAGTACTGATCTGTTGTGTTTGTGAAGCAGTACATTCTGTTTTTAAAGTACTGAATTTTTGTTTTTTGGAAGTAGTACTTATGTGTGATTAAATGATCGATGTTCCATATTTTTGTCATTTTATTATATCTTTCCTAACCTTAATAGTCGTCAACTGTAACACTTAATATCGGTTCGCGGAGCAGAGCAATACTTTTTTCTGCCAGATTCTTTTATTTCATGCAAAAACGCATTAATTAAGCCTAATTTCATCAAAATCAGAGGTGCGGCCTGTATTCTGTATAATTACCAAAATATGTAATTGCAATTTAATTTATAATTAACATTGGTAAATCACCTCAAAAATCTCAAAATTAACATTTCCTTATTAGTGTCGCAAACAGCATGAGGCGTGTCTTTATCGCCGAAACTCCAACTATGGCTATTGATTGGATACAACTGGAAGCGAATTCTACTGTTTTAAGTGACGAATTCTTAGCACATAGGATTGGTATGATACCATTGATCAGTGATGATGTATGTATACATATGTATGTGTATAGCAATATATTTCTTATACAAAATTGAATAATTTTTTCAACAAAAATATGAAAATTTTGATATATTTTAATGATTAAAAATCATTAAATTATACTTGATTATAACTCATTAATTCTACCGTTTAATCTAACAGTTAAAAAAATAAAAAAATACGCTTTTGTAAATTAATTATTTTGGTTTAAGAATCAAAAGTTTTGGTAAATTATGCAATATTAATATATATAAATAACAAAATCTTACTCTCGTGCCATAAGATATATTAAGGGCTAGTGTTTCACAAATTCTGACTTATCGGTATTAAAACTTAATTGGTCGATTAAGTGTCAATCATGATTAGTAAATTCTGTTGAACAGTAAATATGACTAGTTAGTTCCAATGTAACAATTGGTTGATCAAGTTAATCAGAGTTGATAAAACTGATCTTAAGTGATTTAGTGGATATAATACTGTATAAAGAACAAATTTCCCATTTATAGGTAGTCGACAGAATACAGTATACAAGAGATTGCCAGTGCATGGATTTTTGTCCAGAATGTAGTGTAGAATTCACTCTGGATGTTAAATGTACTGAAGAGCAAACTAGGCACGTAACTACTGCAGATTTCAAGTCAAGTGATCCTAGAGTGCTACCTGTCACATCCAGGCATAGAGAAGATGATGCAAGCGAGTATGGAGAAACAGATGGTATGTATTCTCTTTTTTTATGTGATACTTATGGTTGTTGTAAAATAAAGGAATCACAATGATCATGGGATCTTCCAGAGATTTTGATAGTAAAATTAAGAAAAGGACAAGAATTAAAACTTAGGGCATATGCAAAAAAAGGTTTTGGAAAGGAGCATGCAAAGTGGAATCCAACGGCTGGTGTAAGCTTTGAGTATGATCCTGATAATGCTATGAGACATACTTTGTACCCTAAAGCAGACGAGTGGCCCAAATCAGAATACAGTGAATTAGAGGAAGACCAATGTGAGTATATTTCTAATAAGAATCCAAAATGTTATGTAGCTGTATTTAAGCCACTATTATATAACTCTTAATGACAATCTTATGTAATTATCTTTTTTTATTATTTATTCTTTCATATTTATGAGAAAGGGATTATTTACAGGAATTATTTGCAGGGAATGGAAAGTTACTTTTTAAAAGTAACAAGTTACAGTTACTCGTGACCGAGTAAAAAAAGTAACTCGTTACCATTACTCGAAAGGTAACTTTTCGTTACTTTTCCGTTACTTTTTAAAAATCAGTATGAAAATGTACTTTTGCAGTATTTTTTGTTTAAGGGGGAAAGCCACTGTGAATGGTCGAAAACATAGGGTAACTTTGGGATTTTTTTATAGTTAAATAATAAACTAAATAGAAAATCGGTTTGAAGGCCTTTAATGTACATATTTAAAAGTATTTTATTTTATTTTTATTTTATTTTTTTGCGTTAAGATAATGGCGGTGGAGCTCTACAAATGAGACTGCGTTTTTCTCATAGGCCTCCGGGGCTTGCAGCAGAAGTGCCGTATACTTTCATTAAGAACAAAAAGCAACATTTTTTCATAATCTACATTAAATTTGCTAGAGAAGTACACACGTATATTTTAAAATATTGATTTTTGTAGAAATGGTAAACATGTAAATACAAAGTTTCATTTTCACTCAAAAAATTCAATAAAAAAATATTAGTAACAAAAAAGTTTTTAACCGATCGAAAAAATCGTGTGTACTTCCCTAGAGAATTTAGTTTAGCAGCTATTGTAAAAATTTCAAGTTGATCGGATAAAATTTATCAAAGTTATGCTGCAAGCCAATTAGAAAAACATGGTTTCGAGAAAAACGCGTTTAAAGTTTTGAACAACATTATTTCATATTTAACTATAGAAATTTTTTATCTACCTTTACTCTGCGATGCCTGCACCATATGAACTGTTCTTCCATATCGATGTTTTGTTGAATTAAAACTTTCATTATTGTTCTGCGTAAAGCCACTTAAGCAACGACTGAGCGCTTAGATGGCGTTACGCCTTGCTTCAAAAAATCAGCTATAAAACCAATAAAAACAATTTTTTCACTTATAAGACCAATTGAATCTTAGGTAAAAATGTAGATTAGGGGAGCCTCCTCCAATGACCTTGACCTTGACATATGTTGTCAAGGTCATGATCCTGAGTGACCTTGAGGAAGTTTAACCGTCGGACCTAACTCGTTAAAAAGTTATTAACAAAAAAAGTTTCAAAATTAACATATTATTTCTGCTATACATGTATGATATGATTACAGGGAATGGAAGTAACTGTAACGAAGTTACAGTTACAAGTTACTTTTTTGGTAACTTTACTGGTAACTGCGTTACTTTCTTTTTTTGGTAACTGTAACGGTAACGAGTTACATTTTTTGGGTAACGGTAACGAAATTTACAGTTACTTTTGTCGTTACTTTGCACACGATTGAACACGGTTCGATTGGATACATGCCATTTACCATATAGGTATCTATTTATAGCGCTTATCAATAAGACTTGAAAGCCCTTAGACATTCGGCCGTTATGATTCAGTAATTATTTTACACTTCTATCTTCTTTGTAATACATAGGACATACAAATATTTCAGTTTGCTGCATATTTTATAGGTTTTAGAATTACAAAATTGTGTTTAAAAAAAATTAAAAAATAAATTAAATAATAGTAAAATGAGAAGGGTTACGAACCCAAAAGCGAAACAGTTTTAAAGACGATGACAATAAGTGTCGAAACGTCGTTTGTTTTTATCTTGTTTGATCCATGTTATTGTTCTAATACATATTTATACATTTAATTACATTGTTATTGTCGTTCTTATCGGAAATAAACTGTTTCATTTTTGGCTCGTAACCCTTTTCATTTTACTTTTATTTAATTTATTATTTGAGCCATTCTACATTGTTTTTTTTTTTTAAATAAAATTATATATTTGTCAGTATTACATATAAAAAAAAAT
>NW_017278705.1:261234-275274 GCF_001594065.2 Cyphomyrmex costatus | reverse complement strand
GGGGGGGGGTGAAAGTTATTTCGCGTGGAAAGTTTAACATTTCTGAACAGGGAAAGGTGTAGAATAGTGATTCATAAATGGTAAGAAGTGTACCTCTTGTATTCATTTTGATTGCATTTATTCTCGGTCTGTTATATTGTGTGTGTGCGTGCGTGTAAAAATAGTACTTGTTATAATACATATATGGCAGAAATGATACATTAACACGTATAATTTTCCAGAAATGATACGTTAATTTTGAAATTTTTTTTATTAATAACTTTTTAACGAGTTAGGTCCGACGGTTAAAACTTCCTCAAGGTCACTCAGGGTAATGACCTTGACAACATATGTCAAGGTCAAGGTCATTGGGGGAGGCTCCCCTAATCTACATTTTTACCGAATCTTATTCTAAAGACTCTAAAGTATCATTTAAAACAAAAAAAAATTTTTCGATTTTTTGAAAATTTCACAGTGGCTTTCCCCTTAAACGTTAATAAAAGCAATATATATTTATATTGCTTTTATATATTAGAATTACAAAATTGTGTTTAAAAAAAACTAAAAAATAGTACATTATTTTTTTTTTTTAAACAATTTCGAACATATGTATATCTCAGTTCGCTGCATATTTTACAGGTTTTAGAATTACGAAATTGTGTTTAAAAAAAAAAAGAAATAATGTATTATTTTTTAGTTTTTTTTTAAACACAATTTCGTAATTCTAAAACATGTAAAATATGCAGCGAACTGAGATATACATATGTTCGATGTATCATATAGGAGATAGAAGTGCTGTTGTACCTCTCGGTGCAACAAGATATTAATTTGGGATTCGATCCGCTCAAAGGGTTGGAACCCACGAGGAAAACGAGGAAAGTGGTCAAGGTCGTAGAACAAACACACACTGCACCACACTTTTATTAAAATAACCCCTTTTTTTTATTATAACACTTACAATTTCGAGTGGTTATTACCACTGATTACATTTATTTAAGTAATCGTAACCCTTTATTTAATTATTATAATTACCCGATTGAATGATTACACTTTGGTGGTTAATTGCTTATGTTACAATTCGAATAGTTGGTTACAATTGTCGAATTGATTTAATTAAAGAACATATTCGGGTTAAAGTCCTCGCTCGTGACTTAGACCGGTCGGCGACACTCGTTATCGCAGATGTAATATGACTCGGTTCTCGCGACGCGCGTAACGTATCGTTACGTTTAGATGTTTGACAAGACTCTCTCGCCGGTCCTTAGACCGCCGAATATATAGGCGTCGCGGAGTCATCGAACTAGCGGCATTCGTGCCGTGTGCAATGCGGACTTCGTCCTCTTGCATTTCGGCAGTTCGTTGTCCTGTCGAAATGCAAGATTTGCTTTTTATTACTAATTGTTCGATGTGCGTGCGGTCATTGCTTGCGTTCGATCAGTGATCGTTGTCCGCACGCGTTATGGAATTTGCAGCCTTGCATTTCCGCAAGTCGTTGCTATGCCGAAATGCAAAGGTTGCTTTGCAGTAATAATCTTGCATTTCCGCCAGCTCGTTGCTAGGCTGAAATGCGAGACTTAATTGTGGTAGCACTCGCGGGCTACAACAGTGCAAAATAATTCCTGAAATAATGGTACTGTATATATTTCTTAGCTGTCAAAGATCACTTCAGGATTGCTACAGCAGTTGAAATTCAGCTAAAATATTTCAGGAATTTTTTAATACTTTGAAAACTAAAAGATTATATAGGATTGTCTGAATTACAATATAAGTTAGAAATTAAAAAGGAAATTAAGAAATACACATAATCTCTTTATTATAATATTGCTATATTTATACTTAAGCTATACTTGTAGCTGTAAATCAAATATTTTGATAAAAAGAAAATTATAACGCTATAATTAAAATATATAACAGAAGTTTTGCAAGAAAGGGTGTCTTCCAATTGCTCAACATAAATGTACACAGAAATGTACAAAATAAAGCTTTTTACACAGTTCAATTAGAAATGTGTACAATGTTTCGAATAAGTTAATCTAAGGGTGCTTTCCAGCTACGAAACACAGTGTAAAGCCTACGGCACACGGTGCGTTTTTTCGTGTTAAATCGTTTGCGTGTTTTGGTGCTAGTTAAATAAAAGTAATAACCTATCACAATTAAATAACGATAGTTTGGTAATATACAATATAAATATGTCATATGACCAACTAATTTTCATATAATTTTATTCAAAACTTACTTTTCATGCCTCTTTCTCTATGATACTTAGTTTGAAAGGTTATGTTTCAAACCGGTAACTTCTGCTCGTGTGAAGCGTAAACAATCACTAATCAGCGATGCCGTCTTAATTGCATGCAAAGCTGCCAACAGAGTAGCGCACAAGAAATCTATCAACGAAACCAGCAGCTAAACACGCACCGTGTGCCGTAGGCTTAACACTGTGTGACACAGTGTTAGGGTCTGCGCACAATAGGAGAAATATTAGGAACAGATATTAAATATAAGAATTTTAACCTATCAGAACTGTGTACTGTGGAATGTGCGCTTTCTGACAGGTTAAAATTCTTATATTTAATATCTGTTCCTAATATTTCTCCTATTGTGCGTAGACCCTTACACAGTGTCGACTTGTAGCTGAAACGCTATTTAGTCACTTTACATTAGTGTTTCTAATAGGAAAAGTATTCTGGTATATTTACTAATTCAAAAGAATATTTTGTCTTCTTATTTGTTTCGTATACACTCATGCAATGTCGGAATATCATTCCTAGACAAAGACATAGAGAATGGACTGCGCGATCCCGTATCTATGTAGTATCAAAATGTGTCGACGAAAATGAGAGAGAGTGTCCGTGGAAGACGGCCATCTTTTTCCATTTCATGGTATAATGGAAGAGAGAATGAGAGGGAGATGGCCGTCTTCCACGGTCCCTCTCTCTCATTTTTGTTGACCATTTTGATACACAAATCGCGCAGTCCATTCTCTGTCTTTGTTCCTAGATAAATAAATAGTACAAAGGCCGGTATTCATAGTCAAGAAGTAATGTCTTAAGTAAAGTCTTAAGATGTAACGAACCAATCAAAGGCCGGTATTCATAGTCAGTTCTTATATTCAAGACCGTCTTAAGTTCATTCTTGAGGAGTTACGAACTAATCAGAGGACCGCTTTAGCATCTTAAGACATTACTTAAGACAGTCTTGAAATAAGAACCGACTATGAATACCGGCCAAAGGGCTGCATTCGCATCTTAAGACATTACTTAAGACATTACTTCTGACTATGAATACCGGCCAAAATATAAAAATCTTGGTTATGTTGGTAGCTATGAAGAGACGACACAGTTGAACTCAGCATTTTAGCTGTATACGATTGTGTCGACTTGTGTCATAGTTGGAAAGCACCGTGTCGACCGTGTCGTACACTGTGTTACACAGTGTCTACTTGTGTCGTAGCTGGAAAGCACCCTAAATATAGCTTGTGTACGCCTGTATTAAATAAAAACACTCAATATCCTACAACCACGTTTATAGCTGTCGCAATTAATAACATGTAATTGTTATATAATATAACAGAATAACGTGTTATCATATGCAAAGTAACGATAAAAGTAACTGTAAATTTCGTTACCGTTATCCAAAAATGTACGCAGTAAGAGTACGCAGTTATCAGTAAAATTACCAAAAAAATAATTTGTAACTGTAACTTCGTTACAAGGAACGAGTTACTTCCATTTCTTGATTATTTGTATTTAATCTTGTAACTATGTGATACACACCAATATACACAACAATATACAATAGTGAACTAGAGGAAGGGACTCTATAGTGAACTGTTAAATAGTGACATCTTCTCCAGTTAAAATTATTCAATATAGGGCTATGTTCAGATTGTTATCGGAGTGCCACCCAGGTATCCTTCTATCCTAATTGTTTATTGAATGTTAAACAAGGATGACATGACACACGGAAAATATTGGGTGGGAATCTGAACATGCCCTATATAAATAGGGCGGTACGCGGTTAACTAACTAGGCAGCTAGAGAACCGCGTACCGCGCTCCATGTAATCGCACCCTAAGGGTGATTTTACATGCAGCGCGGAACGCGGTACATACGCGGTACGCGGTAGGCGGTAAAGTAACTAGGAACCGCGCGCGGTAAGCCGCGCTAATTTTCTCCTATTATTATATGGAGCCAAAACTGCGCGGAAAAGCGGCACGGACTAGTGACAAGTTGACGTTACTATGCACTTTTTAATGAAATTAAAATTAATAGATTTAAATGCAATTATTAAGCAGATTCGTTGAAAAAATAAGATTATTGATAAAATGTGCATAGAAATAAGTTAATACATTTAAGAAAATGCATACAAATGTGAACTTGTCACTACCGTGCCGCCTTTCCGCGTTCCATGTAATAGTAGGAAAAAAGAAAGGCGGAATGATAACGACATGGTCGCCATCGGCTCGGTCAGCTGGGTGCATAACTAGAAATTAACACAGGTATATACTGTGTATACTTACTGCCAAGTAAAGCGAAATAATTTCGGAGTTCGGAGTTTGGTAGGAAAAAAAAACGATTTTTGCATTAATTAAAGACTGTTTTTGTCATGGAGACTGCAGATATGATGTTGATGGCCATGATAACATTATTAAATCGATTAAATCTAATAATTACCATGCGCTTTATTGGCCACTTGGAAGAAATTTGCGTTAACTTTTCAGGTTAATTACCTTACAGTTACTTCACCGCGTACCGCGGCTTGCCGCCGCCGTTTCTGGTTACTTTACCGCCTACCGCGTATCGCGTACCGCGTTCCGCGCTGCATGTAAAATCACCCTTAGAGTTCAATAATATAAATATCTTTATATATATATATGTATATATATGTAAGGGTGTTACTTCCGTCGATTTCTATGATCCACGCTTGGCGAGCCACAGACACGACGAAAGCACGGTGTCAGGATTCCTTACGGGAGGGATAGGAAATGACAGGCGACCAGGACGCAAACAACACGTACAGACTTTGGTTAGACTTAATAGCTTTAATACTATCGCGGATACACAACTCGACATTCAGGACGACAAGACTGTGTCTCTTGTACAACGACTCGACTTCTCTCTGTACAAAGACTCACTTGAATAACTCAAGCGGCCAATCCGCACACACGACGTCACACCGCGCAGACGCACTCGCGCCGACCATAACGACGACTTCAAGTTAAACTATATACGCGCCGCGCATGTAGCGATCGTGGCGCTACGAGACGGCTAACATCTCAATTATAGCGGAGCTGATGTCGGAAACAGGCGCTCGCTTACATATATATATATAATATAAATAATATAAATAATAATATGAATATCTTTATATATATTTTTTATCGTTGTGTAGGTTTTATTTAAAAATATATTGTGTAACAACGATACTGTCACTGTCGTCAAGTTATAGAATAGAGGCCTTATTGGAATGTATATGTTTTAGATGAAGCCACATTTAATTGGGAAGCCAAACCGAATAAGTATTATTTTAATGTGGAGAGTAGTGGGGCCTTGAAACCCGAAAATATTGTTATGATGGGGATTGCAGCATTAAAAAATAAATTATCGAATTTGCAGACACAATTAAGTCACGAAGTACAAAGCGATGCGTTGAGCATTCATCATTAAAAATTTATTTTAGCTTGATGTTTATAAAATTGTATGTCTTATTTCATATTTTATAAAATAAAGTAAGAACCTATAACTATGTGTTATAAATAATCTGATATACTAATTTTACCTTCTATACTTATTGTTTACCAAATGTTAAACAAGGATGACATGACACCCAGAGAACACTCGAGTGAGAATGGGGGTCAATTGTGTATCTTTGTCGATTTTCCTCACTTCTCGTACTTTCATGTCACATGAAAAAATACGCGCGATTGGCTATGATCGTAGTGAAAACACGATATCCCTATGCTTAGGGTCTACGCACAATAGGAGAAATATTAGGAATAGATATTAAATATAAGAATTTTAACCTGTCAGAAAGCGCACAGTACACAGTTCTGATAGGTTAATATTCTTATATTTAATATCTGTTCCTAATATTCCTCCTATTGTGCGCAGACCCTTACGGGAGCTAAATGTGAAATATATTGCGCATATGAATCAATATGAATTGGGGGTGATTGTGTATCTTAAAACCTAGTAAAAATCATAAAAGTGAGCTCTCACTTGATTTGCTAATTTTCATCATAGTAAGAATGCAATATTTTTCACGTGAGATTGTTCGGCAAGAAATTTCTTGTCGAATTGTGCCAAAGTGTGTCGAAATCAGTCGAAATTGTTCGAAATTTGTCTTATTTAAGGCATATCAATGGACGTTTTTATGCTTCTTTGCATAGAGGAAGATGAAAATGACAATAATAGAAATTTAAATTAAAATTATTAATTAAAATTATTATTAAAATTATTATTAAAATAATTATTAAAATTAAATTATTATTAAAATTATTATTAAAATTATTATTAAAATTATTATTATTTAATTAAAATTATTATTTTATTAAAATTATTATTTAATTTAAATTTAATTTAATTTAATTTAATTTTCGTTTATTTTCACTGTTGTATCGTAAACGTCGTCTGCCGAAATCGGGATATCTTTGCATAAAGGAAAGTAATATTTCTTTTTATTTCTCGGTTATGTTCATTTTTGTCACAGGTCGCAATAATTGTTTGCAAAAAATTTTTAATATACACCATTTTACATATCTCTGTCAATCTCTGCGAAGATAAAGAGGTTATATTTCTTATTCACATCTCAATTCATATTGATTCATATGCGCAATATATTTCACGTTTAGCTCCCGTGAGCATAGGGATATCGTATTTTCACTACGATCATAACCAATCGCGCGTATTTTTTCATGTGACATGAAAGTACGAGAAGTGAGCGTACACGTTTAAACACTACACTAAATATACATTTTTCAAACGTTTTTAATGTTTTTCACATATTAATAATTACGCACATTAATGTGTATAATTCATAACATATAAAGCATAATTTATTTAGGTATATACTTTATCTGTATAACTTTTGAAATGTACTGTTTGGGATATCGAATGGATCTTGTGTATCCCGTAATCATCTTCTAATTAAATTTAAATTTCTTTTGCGAATATTATTGTCATTTTTATTTTCCTGTATGCAAAGAAGCATAAAAATGTCCATTGTCTTAAATAAGACAAATTTCGTTCGAACAATTTCGACACACGGTAAATATAAAGAAGAACCCGCTCCTCTTAAATTTTGATAAAAAATATACTCAATCGATGCGTTTTTGCATGAAACGAAAGAATCTGGCAGAAAAAAGTGTCTCTCTGCCCTACGAACCGAGATATTAAGCGTTAAAGTTGACGACTATTCAGGTTAGGCACACTTTGGCACAATTCGACAAGAAATTTCTTGCCGAACAATGAAACTCACGTGAAAAATATCGCATTCTCACTATGATGAAAATTAGCCAATCAAGTGAGAGCTCACTTTTATGATTTTCACTAGGTTTTAAGATACACAATCACCCCCCTGATCACTTTGGAATCAAACAAAGAATTGAATTTGATAAGGTTAAGGGCTCTCAATGAATAATATCATTAAATATTAATGATAAAAATCTATTACTTATACCTCTATAATTCCAGTTATGCGAGCATATTGGCCAGCATCACCAGATTGTTTCTTATAAAGATAGTCAAATTCACATGGTTTAGTAGTTATAAGTCTCGCGGAAAGAAACTTTTGGCTTTCCAAGAATGACCGCACAAGCCTGATCTCTTTGGAATCAAACAAAGAATTGACTTTGATAAGGTTAAGGGTTTCCCAGTGCCAAGGGTTGCTCTTTCAATTCCTTATTCTTTCTTTGAATCCCCTCTCTCAGAGGCTATACGCATGCGCGAAACGAGAGAGAACGAAACGGTTCCAAATCATGGACATAGAAATATAGGGACAGACATAGACTTATACTCATAGACTGCGCATCTCAACGGGCCGACTGTCGTCTGGACTAGAGAGAGAAAGCATGAGTGGTCGGAGCTTTGTCTCTCTCTAACGATGGTAATGGTGGTAATCGTTAGAAAGAGACAAAGCTCCGACCACTCATGCTTTCTCTCTCTAGTCCAGACGACAGTCGGCCCGTTGAGATGCGCAGTCTATGAGCATAGTATATACAGTAGCGCAACTCTCTGTCGGCACCTTTGATGTTAGTGTTGCCTAAAATGGAGTGCGCATGCGCGAAATAGGCGAAGTACTAGACTGTGCTTTTTCTCTTTTCATCCTTCTTTCGCTCTGTCAAAACGCACTAGCACAGTATATGTAGTAACGATGCGCATGCGCGAAATAAATAGGTTGCCCTATCTCATTTTCTCCTTCTTTATTGCTCTCTCTTTATTCAATGTTCCCTTTAAACAATTCATTAATAAAAAATTTCCCTTTTTTAATATTTTAACATACAATATTTTTGTATTATTGTATAAGTATATATATAATATATAGTATGTCTTGGCATAATTATTATCAAAATTATTTCAGTATATGATATTATTTATTAATTTAAATTATCTTCTAAATATATTACATTTTTTATTTGTTGTATTTTATATTTATTTTTTTGCACACACATTATATATATAATATATAATATATATTATAAATTTTTTTTTATATCAACTTTCTGATAATATGTATATACATAGCATATATTTACAAATTTACAATTATATAATATTTCTCTACATAAATATATATTTTTCAGATAATTTAATATTTTTCTTAATTATTTTACATTTATTTCTTTATTTACCAATATATTTACAATTTATTTGTATTAATTTCCATTAAGTTTAGATTATTTTATTGCATTAGTACATTTATTCGTGTCTCATTCTCCAACATGCTCCTACAATAGTTCTTACTCACTTCAATGCATTCATTGGAGTGTGACGCAAATAAATCTAGGTTAATCTAGTACGTTTTGACAGAGCGAAAGAAGGATGAAAAGAGAAAGAGCACAGTCTAGTACTTCGCCTATTTCACGCATGCGCACTCCATTTTAGGCAACATAAAATCGGGAGAGTTGCGCTACTGTATATACTGTGCTATGAGTATAAGTCTATGGGGACAGAGCATTAGCTCCGAATCAGGAAGTAAGATATAAGGAGACTCCACTCCGTAAAATAAAAGTGGACCCATTTTAGGTTTCGAGTTCAGTTTCCGATTCTGATGAGTGCGAGTAAGAGAAATGATCATTTCTCTTACTCGCACTCATTATGCGCAGCACTACTAAATTCACGAGCGCTGCGAGTGTCAAGAATCGGAAACTGAACTCGAAACCTAAAATGGGTCCATGTTTTGTAGACTGGCGAGACTGAATGGAGTCTCCTTATATCTTCCTTCATGCTCCGAAGATAGGCGAGGGGGGTTATTCTGAAATGCGGGGGGAATATATGCCTAAATTTTATTGGCTACAGCTATGCGCATGCTCAGTATCGTGTAACATCGACTTAACGGCCAATCGCAAATAAATGATCGAAACAAAATGATAAAAATTCGTTGTTAAAAAATTAATTGTAACCCATTACCAATGAGATTAACAAAATAAACCAATAATTAGAAATCTGAGAAGGAATTATATAGAAGTTCTAATGAGAAAAATAAAAATATGTACGCATATTCAATATTAAACAATTACTATTTATTTGGTACTTTTATTCACTATGAAAAAATTTACTAATTTTTAATAAATATTTCTTTGAATAGTTCTAGCGAAACATTTAATAAATGTAAAGACGTATTTATTAGATCTAAGAATCATTAGTTTGAATCAACTATCATTTTTTTCATTTATCTAAATATTTATTTACCATAAGTAAATATTCCATTAGGACACTTCAAAGAAATATTTATTAAAATTTAACACCACAAATTTTTTTCTTAGTGTAGATAAAAAAAATACAAATTAGGATTTTAGATTTATATAGATGGATTATATAATACTACGTAGAATAAAAATTATAGAATTGAATTTTTCCATAACATGTGATATTGCTTGAAAATGTGAAACCGAAATTTGTTGTGCTCTTCTCGAGAGTAACATTTATAAAAAAAAACGTATTAAAATAAATTAATAATAATAATAATCCAAGGTACATATTAAAATACTTAAAAGCTATGCAGAATAAAAGGAACAGAGAACAGAATATAATAAAAAAAATACATAAATACATAAATTACAATGTAATTTTACGATTTTTGTTCACACTGATTGTCCATTTCCAATTTTGAATGTCGGATCTATTTCTACAATTCGGTACACAACATTGCACCATTTTAATTTCAAGATATTATGTGAGAGCTAAGCCGAGAAAAAATGTCAGGACTTCACCGGTGCTGAGACTTGATCCCAGTTAGAGGTTAGAGTTGCATGCACATATATCACACTTGTCACTTGCGCATGCGTACAATAACAGCCAATCAAACTTAGGCATGTATTACCTCGTCGCACCGTCCGCGGGAAGTGGCTTCCCTCCCGCAACGTAAGGGTCTGCGCACAATAGGAGAAATATTAGGAACAGATATTAAATGTAAGAATTTTAACCTATCAGAACTGTGTACTGTGGAATGTGCGCTTTCTAACAGGTTAAAATTATTATATTTAATATCTGTTCCTAATATTTTTCCTATTGTGCGTAGACCCTTATGCTCTGTCCCTATATTTCTATGTCCATGTTCCAAATGAGTGCGTCCTTTTCTAGATAGAATTACCCCCACTCCTCAAATTTCCGACAATGCGTACTCTTACCACAGTATATACAGTAGCGCAACTCTCCCGATTTTATGTCACACAAAATGGAGTGCGCATGCGCTAAATAAGCAAGATGCCCAGTCGCGCCACCTAAACTTCTTTCTCACTTCTTCTTATCTGTTCTCTGTCACTCTCTGTCAGGACCATTTAAATGGTTCCGTTTAAAGATCCTGTGATTAGGTGTGTGCCAGTGTGTGCTTAGAAAGCTCAAATTTGAAGGAAATTAGTATAATTGCCGTCTGTTTGAGTTGTGTTGGTTTGAGAAACTCCGAATCTAGTTCGTGACCGAAAAGTTTGTGGAAATAAAGTAGTGAAAAAGTGGAAAAAATTAAGTGAAACGAGGAACGATTACTAAGAGAATAGTTAATATATACACAACCATTGCATACAAATTATTATCTTATTTAATTTAAAAAAAGTTATTATTAAATATCGTTTATAAATGTAATAATTACAGTATTATTTTCTTAAATGTAATCCGTATAACATTAAATTTTACTTTTTGTTGTTTATATTAATATCTTAAGCCTGCGATATATGATGTTTGTTTTCCTGCCGGATTGCTTACGTTTCAGTTAGAAAATCTACGTCCCGTATGACGCAATTCTAATAATTTACAAAAACTCAAGCAACCTAACAGGAAAAAACGCATTGTATATATGCTGACTTTAATTAAAATATTTTTACAATATAATATTTATATTATACATACAATATTTACATAAGCTTATATTTTCTTATCTTTTTATTTTACAATGCATTACAATTATGGTCTATTTTTTTAAGTTTTTATTACATTTAGATTAGGCTGCGGTCTAGTTGCCACTACGAATGCTTTGAAGCGTTTCTTGATTGGTCAGTTTGTATAACTTTCTTTTGATTGGCCAATCAAACGCTTCAAAGCATTTGTAGTGGCAACTCGACCGCAGCCTAATTCGATGTAGTACATACAAATAAGCTAGAGTAGCTAGAAAAAGATGGAAAGATGGAGAGTAAAGAGCAAGTGAGAAAGAAGTTTAGGTGGCGCGACTGGGCATCTTGCTTATTTCGCGCATGCGCACTCCATTTTGTGTGACACTAACATCAAAGGTACCGACAGAGAATTGCACTACTGTATATACTGGTACTACTATCTCTATGGCCCCGACAGTACAATCATAGAAGTCGTGCGCCCCTCAGCAGGGGGGGAGGGGAAGTGGATAGAAGCCTGCCTAGAGAACCTCTAGTAGAGAGAATTGCCAACTTGGTCACGTGACCAATTACGTGATTGGCTGGAGGAAATGAGCAGATTTGGGCATTTCGACACCAATGCATGACATCAGAACACATGGCGGCCTCATCGTTCGCGATGAAATATTTATGTCTCGATTAAATGGTCCGGGGTCCGGGAACGCCGTCGGGGTACACGAAAACGAAGAGCTGCCACTGCTGGGGTCAGTCTGCCACGTTCTAAATCTCGTCGTATAAGGTTAGTGATCAACTCAGTCGTTGATCGACTCTAGTTGATCGTGTTAGTAATTATGTTTTAATATTATTTAAATTTTTGTTATAAATTTGACGAAATATTGAAGTGTTTATTGGCAAAAATTATAAGTAAATTTTTATTACATAAGAGATGTACATTTAGGTATTGAAGTTTGTGTGTAGAGTCGATCAACGATTACTAACCTTATACGAAGAGATTTAGAGAGTGGCAGACTGACCCCAGCAGTGGCAGTCTTCGTGTTCGTGTACCCCGACGGCGTTCCCGGACCCCGGACCATTTAATCGAGACATAAATATTTCATCGCGAATGATGGGGCCGCCATGTGTTCTGACGTAATGCATTGGTGTCGAGATGCCCAAATCTGCTCATTTCCTCCAGCCAATCACGTAATTGGTCACGTGACCAAGTTGGCGATTCTCTCTACTAGAGGTTCTCTAGGCCTGCCCCGACAATACGATCGTAGAAATCGTGCGCCCCTCAGCAGGGGGGAGGGGAGGTGGACAGAGGTCTGTCGTGATAGTCAATCGTAGAAGTCGTGTGCCCCTGTGCAGGGGGAGAGGGTAAAAGTTACTTAGCATGGAAAGTTCAACGTTTCTGAACAGGGAATTTTTTTGTTTAAAACTTTTTTCGTGTAATACGTATTTTTGAATAAGAAAATGTAAAAAACTGCAAACAATCGAAATTTTTTTGTTTTAACCTTGAAGATGACCTTGTCGGTGATTTTTATGATAATGAGCATGCTCAACTTATCAAAAAACATCAATAAACCAAGCCCCATAGGAATCGTAAGGATCAGGTAACCTGAAATGACGTTACCGGTTGAAACGGGACGCGCCAAGCAGATGGTTTCAATGTTTATCCTTCATTTACGGCATTATCGTTAATATTATGAAGAAAGTGAATTAAATCTTTTTTATAGAGAATTTGATGCTCTACCTTTTTTGTTTGGAACTTTTTCTCGTTCGATGTGTATTTTGGAAAAAAAAATGCGAAAAACCGTAAAAAATCGCGTTTTTTAAAGTTTTGACCTTGAAGATGACCTTGTCGGTAATTTTCATGGTGATATTCGTGTTCAGCGCACCAAAAAACGTTAGTATGCCCCGCCCAATAAAAATCGGAGGTATCAGGTTTTCGGAAGTACACCCCAAAATCCCAATTTTAAAGATTAAATACACAAATATGCATGTTAAATCTTAAAGTAAGCCGCAATGCTTGGTTGACTATTTTGGTTGATTGAATGATTATTTTCTATTTTTCTCTAAAAATAATAAATTTTTAAAAAAATGTATACTACATAAAAGTTGTATTTTTATGAGATCTACAACTTTTGTAAAACATTTTATGATAATTTTAATATTTATTGAGATAAATGGAAAAAAGGCAGTTTTTATGAGTTTTTTGTTTTTCACCATGAAGATGACCTAGTCGCCAATTTTCACTATGATTTTCGTAATCAGCGCATCAAATTACGTAAGTATACCAAGTTTCAAAAAAATCGGAATTGTGTTGCTTTCGGAAGTGCACCCCAGATATTTGGAAAGATTTTGGATGCTTTCCAATTGATAACACAAATCGACACATGTGTCGTTCTATTTTTGTCAATCACTAAATATCAAGAAAGATAGAACGATACTTGTGTCGACTTGTGTCATCAATTGGAAAGCAGCCTTTAAAAAGCGGAACAAATGTGTTATTTATAAATAAGAATCAATTACTCAATGAGTAG
>NW_017278705.1:248050-257196 GCF_001594065.2 Cyphomyrmex costatus | reverse complement strand
ATACGCCGATACGTCAAAGCTTGTGCGTTATTTACGTTTACAACTTAAGTTGTCGTAAAATGTTACGGCAGTGCTTGTGCTCAGACCCTAACGCATAAAGCATGTGCATAAGGAATTTGATTGGTCCATTGACTCATGCATAAGAAAATGGACCAATGAAATTCCTTATGCACATGCGTTATGCAAAAGTCTGTGCTCCCCGCTTTAGAACATAAATTAGAAAGAGAGAATAGGTTATAAACAGAGAGCAGAAGTGAGATAGAATATAGTGCCCTGATTGGTTACGCGCCTCGGTCGCGCATGTGCAGTTCATTTTTAGCTACGGTAACATCAAAAATAGTTCCGTTGAACCACCCGACCGGTGCGGACGCGTCTCGGTTCGGGGCAGCGATCATGTAATTTCCAGTGGAACTTTTCACTTTTCACTTTTCACTTAGTGATTTCACGCGAACTTTTCCACGAATATAGTGCGATTATATAACTAATGAGCGGAAAGTGAAATTACCAAAAATGAGAGATAACCTTATTTACCTTGTAAATCACTGATAGATAGTAAATAAAACAAATAAACAAATAAAGCAATAACAATGAATGTTACAAGTAAACAAAAGGAAATGTATATATTATGATGAATAACGTGATAATAGTGAAATGTAAATGTTTACCATTTATACTTATAAAAATCTATATAATCTTAGAAATATCATTAATAAAAAAAAAAGATTGTTTTAAAGAATTGTTTTAAAGACAATCAAAATAATGTCAATTTGACGTCATATTGATATTATTTTGATTGTTTTGTTCTCCTTGGATGATAACTTTAGAAACTAGAAACGTTTCTTGCATCTCAATGTTCTAGTTACTTCGAGTCACTAAACTTTCACCTTCCCGCTATCACATTTGATGGCGGAAAAATTCACGTGAAAAGTTTCACGTTTCAACGTTTCGCCGAGTTCTATGATCATAAGTTCACGTGAAATCTTTCACTTTTCGCCTTTCCGCTCTAGGGGAAAAGTTACATGATCGCTGCCCGGGTGTTCGTTTTTTTTGTATATTTTTGAAAAAGTGTTGCCGACTTTGACCGTGCCTCGAATTTCCTTACTGATGTGTGTCCGCGTTTGGCTCGGCTCGTTCGTCCGTCCGGACGCGCGTTAGAGTGGCGTGACGACGTTGCAATCGCAGGCGCCCGGTGTTCGTTCGGGTTTCGCCATTTTTCGCGGGCATTGCATCATTCTTCGTTTACATATTACGACTTTGTTTCGTTTACACATTACGATTTTTCGTTCCTGGCCTTGACGATTGCCGTTGGATCGGCTACCCGGCCAATTATAATCGACAAGAAGAAGAAGAAGGTAACATCAAAGGTGCCGACAGAGAGTTGCGCTACTGTATATACTGTGCTTTAACTTTATGCTCAGTTTAGTCAGCAACACTCAATACTTTCAAAAATCTACAATTAGAGCACCCGAATCGAAACGCGTCCGTCACGGCCGAGTACTTCTTCAGAATTAGGCGTTTTATTTAATTGATATTGTGATTGTTAATCGCACTCTGTCTTACATAGTCGAAATTGAGCCGATCGAGCACGGAACATATTGGTTTTCCTTAAAATGGCTGTGAAAGAAAGACAAAACGAAACTTTATTCGACGAAATAGAATGGAATGTGGAAAACGAAATTCAACTTTTTTTCGCCATGAACGGACACAAGCCAGTTGGTAAGATGCTAAAGCCGATGACGAGAGGTTATGTTTACATTTGTTTTCTATTTTCGTTTCTTTCAATATAGATTAACTTTAATAATAATTATATATACACGTGTGTGTGTGTGTGTGTGCGTGCGTGCGTGCGTGCGTGCGTGCGTGCGTGTGTGTGTGTGTGTAATGTATCTCGGTTTTTAATTTATTTTCTATCATTTTCTAATTTATAGATTTAAGAAAAGATAAAAAGTAAGTCAAATCAAGATTAAAGTTAATCTACATTAGTAAAAATAGGCATTGAGTGATTTCCACTAACTTTCAATTGATTGACAATTAAATAATTAAATCAAAATATCTAATAGGTTTAACAAGATGATCATTGATTAAGTTAATGAGAGTTTGAGCGAAGTTTATTATTAATAAACAATTATGCTTTGCAATTGTGATTTTTAAGGATTGTTCAATTGTCAGGTATCAATAAGTATTTTCACATGGTATGCATATGGGAGAAATTTCGTGCTGCTATTCACAAAGACATTCCGTTAAAAATAATTTGGGATCACTTGGAATCTATGTATGACCTAATGGCTTTGGTAAGTGACAACATACAAAATAAAATAGAAATATTTGTGAAAACTAAAACATTTTTTTATCAATTTAAGTGTATTAGCTTATTATTTCTATAATGAAATCTGTATCTATATTCTAAAATGAAGTTACATTTAGCAAAGTTTCATAATAAACGAGTTTCTATGAGATTATGAGACTAGAACAATGCATAAGGAAAAATTTCTAAAATCATTTTGAAATAAAAATTCTAATATCAAAGTATATTGAAAGTACTTTTTTAGCATAATAAATATCAGTAATTGTATACAAAATCTTTATATCTATATAAGTATCAATTTAACATTTACTTTTAGCATTTTGGATTGTTCATACTTGAACATATATATTTCAGGTGGTACAATTTGCTAACTTTAAATGCTTATAACTTAAAATTAAAAAAACTTTTAGCTTTGACATTTTGGTATTAAAATTTTCATGTTTCAAATAATCTTTAGAATCACCCCTTAAGTATTGTTCTAATCTTTAAGAGACACTGTATATTCATTTATATACAAATTGAGTTTTTTGATAGGACGATATGGAAGATTTACCTTTTCCCAGTCACGAGATAGATTTTTCCTTACCGGAGACTGAATTTGTGGGAAGGCCACGGAAAAGAGAAGAATTAGAGATAAAACTGAAAGATCAGAGGGATAAATATAAAGAAATTAAAAAAGAAAAAGATATCAAGGAGAGTTCTAAGAAAGATAGCATGCTACGTGATTTTAAAGGAACAAAAGATGTAGAAAAGAAAAAAGAAGAGACAAAAAAATGTATGAAGGAAACAGATATAAAAAAGGATAAATTTAAGGATGTGAAAGAGACAAAGAAAGAACACAAATCATCAAAAGGACGTTCAAAAGGAAAGGAAGATTTAGAAGAGAGTGGTATTTTAACATTTGGTTTTAATTATTTAGTACTTTTTTCCAAGAGTTGCATATATACATAAATTGTATTTTTTGTTTCTTTTAAGCATCGAATGGAAAGAAAGAGCGTAAAGAATCCGAATCTAGTCGTGAGCTTGCAAAAAGGATTTCAAAGAGACCAACCAGACAAAGTGTGGATAGTTCTTCCAAAGCTTCTTCCAGTCCATGTGATACACCTCCGCCAAAACGAAGAAGAATGTAGCAGTTATTGTAAATTAAAAAGACATTGTATGTCTTTTAAGAACTTTGTTATGTAATTTATCATATTATCATTGTACAAGACCAATATTATACTTGTTTATATTTATAGCTAATTGATATTGTATGAGGATAGACTTGAAAATTTCTTATGTTTAAAAAGTTTTATATAAAAGATACATAATTATAATATTATCTATACCGTTTCTAATAACGTAAATGTATATATAGGGAATGTCGATTTTATTTAAAAAAAAAAGTATGTAAATAAAATGCTATAAATATATTGTATTCTTTCTTTTAATAACTTTACTTTTTATATACGATATACTTGATATAGGGGTAAATGTTAAGGACTTCGATCCACTCAAATTTCGATAAAAATATCGATGTGTTTTTACATAAAACGAAAGTATCTGGCAGAAAAAAATGTCGCTCTGTCTCGTGAACGGAGATATTAATCATTAAAGTTCACAACTATTTAGATTAGAAAATCTATCAACCGCAAAGTGAAATACTGCGATGCGAATATGCGCTCTCTACTACAAAGTGCTTTAAAAATAAATTCTGTTCTAAAACATAAATTTAGTGCTTCAACAAATTGTTCTAAAACACAAATGTTAGGAGAATACAGAATTTGTTTTGATCGAAACAGTGAATTTGTGTTTTAGAACAGAAAATTTACTTTTAAAGTACTGATTTTGTAGCAGAGAGCGTATATTCACACATGTGTATTTCGCAGTTGTGATAGATTTCGTAATTTCAATAGTCGTGAACTTTAACGATTAATATCTCAGTTTGTGATGCAGAGCGACGCTTCTTTCTGCCAGATTCTTTCATTTCATGCAAAAACGCATTGATCGAGAATATTATCAAAATTTGAGTGGACTAGAATCTTCTTAACATTTATCAATTATTTTAATTTCAGCATATTTAACAGTTAAAAAAACATTCACAGTTAAAAAAGATATAAATCCTATTCTAACACAAAAGAAAAGCAAACAAAAAACAGAAACACTCAGTTTATAATTTGTCGCTAGAGCTTACGAGCTGATGAGGGAGGAACATAATGACAACACCGTGAAACATGTGGTTACCAGCTGAGATTTATTGTAAAAGGCGTGAAATTCTTATACGTCAGGAATGTTTCCAAGAAAATGTGATCCCGTTCCGCGATCGGTAACATCCTCTCGCAAAGCACATGGCAGGTATCCGTTGTCGACGACCCCCGATCTATGATCCTTGATTCATAATCCACATGTAGGGGAATCCAAGTTCAGGAAATGCGTATCTGTTGAAGTCCGGTAGTAGTAGCGGCTGGCAACCGTTCATTTTTTTCGGCGTTAATAAAACCATACATTATCGAAGTCTTCTCGCTTCGCGCTCGGACTCGAGCAAGGTTAGGAGGTCGCCTTCTCGTACCGGTCCCTTCACATTCCTGATGATCTGCCGATTTTGCTCACCCAGAAATTCTACTTTCACCTGGGTGCACTGCCCCTGCGAGCCAGTGCGACCCAGGACCTTGATGACGCGCGCCAAAACCACTGGTTTATCCATGATTGTCTCTTTCTCACGTGGGTGTATCCCAAAAGAGATATCTGACGCAAATGGAATGAAATACAAGAAGCACGTGAAGACGAACCGCTTTGGCGCTTTTCTCTGCTCAATTTCTAAAGCCTTGTGTCCACGATGCTAGAACTTGTCCGACTTCTAGCATCGTGTCCACAAGGCTTAAGGCTGTGTTCATAAAGTTTAAAGCGGGGAGCACAGACTTTTGCATAACGCATAAAGCATGTGCATAAGGAATTTCATTGGCCCATTTTCTTATGCATGAGTCAATGGACCAATCAAATTCTTTATGTATATGGTTTATGCGTTATGCAAAAGTCTGTGCTCCCCGCTTAAGACCGCAGCACACACTTTTGCATAACGCATAAAGCATGTGCATAAGGAATTTTATTGGCCCATTTTCTTGTGCATGAGTCAGTGGACCAATCAAATTCTTTATGTATATGGTTTATGCGTTATGCAAAAGTGTGTGCTGCGGCCTTAGAGCCCCAACACACACTTTTGCATAACGCATAAAGCATGTGCATAAGGAATTTCATTGGTCCATTTTCTTATGCATGAGTCAATGAACCAATCAAATTCTTTGGCCCGTATTCAGAACGCACTTTTATCGATAAAAGCGCGCTTTTATCTCTGAAATTCTATAGTATACGTGACGTAAATTATAGCATATTAGTGCGCAAACTTCGTTGTTAGCGCGTTCTGAATACGGGCCTTTATGTATATGGTTTATGCGAAGGCTGGCTTTTTATACGACGCTCGACGCTCATTTTCAGCGTCAAAACAGATCTCGTGATAAAAATTGACGAATAGCAAGCGTTTCTAGTGTTTCTCGCTTAAAGGCCGCAGCACACACTTTTACATGACGCATAATGTATGACGCATAAGAGAATCAACCAATCAAATTCCCAGATAGCAAGTTGCTTGTAAGTTGCTGTCAGATTGCTTGAAATTGCTTTGCTGTAATTGTTTTCAATATTGAGGAAAGAGGCTTCCGATTTTGCCTAGTGGATTGCCGATTTTTATTGCCACCAACAGTTAAGGCCATCACACGTATGTACAAAAATTTTAGTAGTAATCGTTAGAGTCCTAGATATCAAAGAAGCGCAACCGATGTTCCGCGTCCTGATTAGCTGACTGTCAGCCAATCATGACATTCATTCAATGGTATTAAAATGGCTGACTAATAGACGATTGGTGGATTTCATATTTCGTCTGTAAACGACGCCATTTTTAATACTTTTCTTAGTAATTTTGCGATACTGACTTAAGCCGGTTGCGCTTCTCTGATATCTAGGACTCTACGTTCAGCAGACTCAACAGTTTTGCAACTGTTTTATGATTCGTCTCGCTGATTGGATTATATTTCTAGATCTAAAGGAATAGTCCTATCTCAGCGAAGAATCATAAAACAGTTGTAAAATTATTAAATCTGCTGAACGCAACCTTTTTAAAGGAAACCGTTAACGATATGCGTGGTCTACAATGGCAGTAGCAGTAGTGGATGAGACTATAAAAGTAAGAAATTGACCAATCACAGTCGAATGTGAAAAGAATAATCGACCGTGATTGGACAATTTCTTACTCTTACAGTCTCATTCACTACTACCACAGTATATACAGTAGCGCAACTCTCCTGATTTTGTGAAGCCTAAAATGGATAACCAATCAGGGCACTGTATTCTATCTCACTTCTTCTTCCTATTGTCGGCGTCAGCCCCATTGAAATGTCCATATAAGGCATTTAAAGGACCATTTAACGGAAAGTGGCGGGAACGCGACGAATTTTATGTAAGAAGTACTACGTGTGATAAAGTGATAAGTGATACGTGTTTAATTATAATAATTATTCAGTGTATTCAGGCGTATTTAAGAAAGTGTAAAAAAACAGAGAACGTAGACCGAATTAGCTTTACGGAGAATAGGTTATCTGTACAAAATAATCGTCATTTTAAATAAAAAAAGTTAAATTACAAAATTATGAGAGAGAGAGAGAGAGAGAGAGAGAGAGAGAGAGAGAGAGAGTGTGTGTGTATTCTCGCATTTCCTAATATCTGCGGTTACTATATTCAATGTGAAAAAAATATAATAAATATAAGTAATTTTATTCGAGCCATATGATATTTCAAAATATGAAATACCACATTAATTATATATTCAAGCAAAACAAGTCATCATTGTATCAAAATGATGTTAAAATTATTCCAAAATGATCAATAAAAGTCATTTTTCAATCATTTTAATGTCATTTTGACTTTATTGTGACTTCCTGTTCTAATTCCGTATATATACAAGATATATGCTATACATATACAATATTGCTGTACAATTAGTTAATAATAATATATTTTGTGGGTATATTTAATTGCAAAATATAGTGTTAAGAAATAAATGTGCATCATATAATGTTTAATTTTTATTTCATTTTCTCTTTCAAATGCGTCTCGTTTTTTACTGTGAGTACTAAAGATCTATATAGTGTAAACGAGAACTATAGATTCTCTGTATTCGCTGTGAATAATGGAATAAATTAAGATAATTTTATAAAAGTTACTTGTTAGTACGCGTATTAAAGTATTGTCCGTTTTGTCTCTCGGGAGCTGCTCGGAGTCGCTCTGAATAAACCCAGCGTACTTGGATGTGATCCATTTAATGCTGCAAATGCTTCGTTGATCAATCAGAAGAAAAAATTTTATGAATTGATCAATCAAAGTATGTTTCGAGGTATTTACAGCATTAAATAGACCACATCCAAGTACGCTAGGTTCGTTCGGAGCAACTCTGAGCAGCTCCCGAGAGACAAAACGAACAATACTTAAATGTTCAAATGTGCAAATTAGGTTAGGACATTGCTAGAACAAATTAGAAAGAGAGAAAAGGTTATAAACAGAGAGCAGAAGTGAGATAGAATAGAGTGCCCTGATTGGTAACGCGCCTCGCTCGCGCATGTGCAGTTCATTTTTGGCTACGGTAACATCAAAGGTGCCGACGAAGAGTTGCGCTACTGTATATACTGTGTTATTGGTCAAGAGCACTTATGGCACATTCGATACATATGCACCTTAGAACATATAGTATTGGAAGGAGCATAGTCTCTCGAAAGTGAAGGCGAGTAGATTGACAGAGAGGAATAGATTAAGATCGTAGTTGGTAATGCGCATGACTGTAGGGAGGGAATGCGCGCGCAAGCGAATTATACACAGCTGTCAGCTGCAGTGTACATTTGATATATGAATTTAAGGTTAAAGGCTAATAAATTTCAATTAAGAAAACTGAAAATTGCGGCGATTCTTTTGATGAGTTATCAGAACATCATCATAGAGAGTAACATTTTGATTTATTAGAAAGTTGCATATTTCATTTATACAAGTGATTAATTATACTGGAATTAACTTTCTTGCACTGCACTGTTGTATGTAAATATTTGGATAACTACATCTATTTGTAGCTTGTGCTAAGCATGTTAGAATTGTATGACAACAAAATACATTAATATGAATTAGATCTGAGTCTTTCGGAAACCTATAATAATAACACATAATTAAGTCAAAAGTATAAATACTTCATTTCGAAGATGGACTCAAATGCGAAGTATTGACATACTTATTATGACTTATTTACAATAATTAAAGAGTAATTACGAAAACTAACCTCAAAACTAACATTATAAATTCCGTATATTAATACTATACTCACAAATAATTAAACTTACAAGTGATATGAAGACGCCTGATTTTCTTCTTTGCAAATATAGCAATACATTGCCACAAATCACTTATAATTTTCAAAGAACCAAACAGAACCGAACACAGTTCGCAAATAATTAACGTGCTCTCTAGTCTAGTATCCACGGTGGATAATCCACCGCGCACGCGTATGGAGTATGCGCATTACAATCTACGATCTTAATCTCTCCATCCTTGTCAATCTTCTCGGCTTCAACCGAATGTGTACAGGGACCATATGCCTATGCTCCTTCCAGTACTATATGTTCTAAGATATGCACTGACACGGTGCTGCCCTGACACGGTGCTGCCCTGACACGGTGCTGCCCTGATAGGATGCTGCCCTGACACGGTGCGAGTGCAAAACTACACTAATTAATAATTTAATTAATAATTTAATTTTTAATTAATAATAATAATT
>NW_017278705.1:240357-248008 GCF_001594065.2 Cyphomyrmex costatus | reverse complement strand
ATTATTAATAATAAAATAATAATAATAATAATAATTTAATATTCTTATTTTTAATTAATTTTCGGCCTTTCTTCTTTTATTAAACAACATATTTTCATCATCACTACTACTACTACTTGTTTCTAATAATTTATCTATAATAAATAATATTCTTTCTTTATCCATTTTGTAATTTTTTGCTGTCTAACTAGTTTTATTTGTCCGAACACCAAACTGCACTGACAAAAATGTCAGTGCAATATTTCTTACACTCGTTCGGTTCTTTCGGTTAGTCCGAATACAAATTCAGCACTACACTAGGTCAGTTTTCATTTGCCGAATACGATAATCTAAGCGCACTGATACGGTGCGCACATTCCGAATGCGTGGCACCAAAAAAGTTCGCACTGGTGCGCACTAGTGCTGTTTGTCGAATTCGCCATTATATTGAATTAAAATGGCGATGGTTACCTAACTCATCCGACGCAATGTCGCATCTCTGTTTTCTAGGCCTCTAGGTTTGCCAATCTAAATAAGCTAATAAGTAATACTTATTCTTATAACATCTTAATGTTAATTTGTAAGATTATTAAATAATTTTTTCGCATTGTTAACTGCGTTTGACTCTTTATAGCCTTTAATTTATGTTTGTTTATTTGTTTTTATAAAAGTATAATTAATTCTTAGAAGAATTTTATTTTATGTTGACTTAATAAAAAATATATTGAGTTATTTTACTTAAAGTTATATGAGTCAGTTTATTTTATGTATTTACTAGTTGCAATACAAGATTCAAGAATAAGAATATATTTTATTGTATTATTATCTTCCATTATATTTTATT
This sequence comes from Cyphomyrmex costatus, assembly GCF_001594065.2. Classification (NCBI taxonomy): domain Eukaryota; kingdom Metazoa; phylum Arthropoda; class Insecta; order Hymenoptera; family Formicidae; genus Cyphomyrmex; species Cyphomyrmex costatus. The sequence continues at coordinate 247,185 of NW_017278705.1, read as the reverse complement.
GTATTTTTATTTTATATAATTATAATTAATGTATTTTGATTATTTAATTTGAAATAAATAAGTCGTTCATATGCAAATACTAATTTACACATTTGCATTCATCTCTCTCGATCAATCCATCATTCAATCATTTGAATAGAAATTAGCAATATTTTTTAAATATTATATATTATTTTTCGTGACTGTCTGTAATTGTGGCTGATTTAATCATTCAGCAGAAAAAAAAATCTTTCGCTTTCGCAAAAAAATTTTTTTTCTTTCGTTTTCGCATTCGCTTTCGCTATAACCACTTTCGTTACATCCCTACTATGTATTATGCGTTATGCAAAAGTCTGTGCTTCCCGCTTTAAAGACTTTTGCATAATGCATGTGCATAAGGAATTTTATTGGCCCATTTTCTTATGTATGAGTCAATGGACCAATCAAATTCTTTATGTATATGTATTATGCGTTATGCAAGTCTGTGCTCCTCGCTTTAAACGGGGAGCACAGACTTTTGCATAACGCATAAACCATATACATAAAGAATTTGATTGGTCCATTGACTCATGCATAAGAAAATGGATCAATGAAATTTCTTATGCACATGCTTTATGCGTTATGCAAAAGTCTGTGCTCCCCGCTTTACCCTTATTAATTTCTGTTAGTTTCTTTTATACAAAAATGCATCAAATGAGAAAATTTCATCGATTTTTGAGATGACTGGGATACATTGCACCTTTATTATTTTTTTAGGAAATAAAATGTGTGAAATTGTTAAAATATTTTATTACAAATCAATGAATGTATTATTCGTCAAAAATCTATTTTATGGATACATACACACACGCACACACACACACACACACACGCGCGCGCGCGTACACACACTCTCATTAAATATTATCTACAAAAATTCATCTTAATTTGTTGTAAAATTAAAAAGAATTATGCTTATATTCATGTGCGTGTATATGCGCAATTATATACAGTGTAACAATATTGATAAAATTTAAACTTAAATGACACATTATATGTTATTACAATGAGAAATGACAGTTTGTTGCCTCAATTTATATTTTTCTTCTTCACATTCCCCATTATGACACTCGAATTTGGTAAAAAATGGAAGACAATGGTCTATATAGCACTATACTACAAATCGTCATAAATGTACAAGATGTGCAAATTTCATTAGTCCAGAGTGTGTGACTTATTATCAATAACAATTTATTCTAATGACTGCATAAATAGATTAACAAAACAGACAAAGGCTAAGAGAAGGATAGAAAAAAATATTGATGAATATACTGCTCAAAATGATTAATGGAACATTTTTTCTAGTGAATTTATATATGATTTAGTAAATTTAGTAGCTTTTGAATATTTCTCTCAATTATAATTTTATGGTTTTAATATTTAATAAATGTATTACTGTATATATAATTGTATTAAACATAGGACTCTTATTTTTTTAAACACTGACATTTATACTTACATATAGAATACTTTAAATAGTTTTGTTATATTGTCTCTTGAGCAGTATATTAAAAATATTTTTAATTATACACATACTGATATGAGTACTATAAAAGATAACATAGTATTTTTATTATATCAGTTCAACTAATCATTGATTCTCAAAGTTCATCATTAAAACGATCAATTTCTTGTAAATGATCACCATAATCCGTCGCTTCACTACCTACGAAAGCATCATGATGATCCAAGATCTCGGCAAAGGATAATCTATCATCGTGATCGTCATCTGAACCTGCAAACAGATGATCCACTTCATCATTTGCTATTTCTCTGAAACAAACATGAACAAAAAGACATGAAAAAGTGACATTATCATGTATATCAGCAAAGAATAAACTTTGTTATACAAATATTTGCTTAAATTTTTTAAGAAGCTGTTATTACAAATTCAGTAAATCTAACATTAGACAATCTTGATATGATATAACATTGTATTATAATATTGTAATTTGTCATATCAAAATATATAATTGTTATAAATATAGATATTAATGTATAGAGAAAAAAAAAATGTTTATCATTATACATATCATACAAGAGAAAAACATAAATTATATCTATAAGATTTATTCAAAATAAACGTTAAATTTATCTAGACGTTTATTTGGTCTATTTTAGACCGTCATCAGTAAAAATCATTACAATTAAAAATATTCCAAAGTCATACAATCATCGCAAAAGTACAGTTACACAATCCGCCGTCTTATTTTTATAATAAAATGTTATTATGTGCTTGTTCCTTTCGTCGATCGAAATTGGCAATCCTTTTGTATTGTTTAAAACCGTTTTTTAATGTCAAGTACTCCTAACATTTGTCAATTTAATGAATCTTCTTATATATTGTGAATGTTCTATTTCCTTGTTTGCACAGAATTTCCAGATGCTGTGATAACATGATTAGAATCTTTTGTTAAAGGCAGCAATTGATAGACCTTATATATTTTATTTGTGAATTGTATGAAGGATCTTAACCAAATGATATCAGTGTTTAAATAATGTTATCACAACATCTGGAAATTCTGTGCAAACAAGGAAATAGAACATTTACAATATATAAGAAGATCCATTAAATTGACAAATGTTAGGAACACCTGATGTAAAAAAAAAAACGGTTTTTTAAACAATACAAAATTGCCAATTTCGATCGACAAAAGGAACAAACACGTAATAACATTTTATTATAAAAAATGCGAGGACGGCGAATTGTGTAATTGTACTCTTGCGATGATTGTATGACTTTGGAATATTTTTAATTGTAATACAATAATTTTTAACGATTCGCTCTAAAATAGACCGAAACGTCTAGACAAATTTAATGTTTATTTTGAATAAAGGACGTTCGCTTATTATAACTAGCGTTGTGACTGTATGTTCTTTGTTTTGTTTTGATATTATAATAAACTCACTCATTGCTTGGAACAAGCCAAGAAAGAATTTCATCGGAATTGAGTCTACCATCTCCATCCTTATCATGTTCATAATCAAATTTATCTTTTTCAGTTAACAACCATTCCTTATCTTTTGATTTAGCTCTGTCACCAACAAATTCTTGGAAATTAATGTATCCATCTCCATCTGTATCTTTGTCAACCAAGGCTTGCTTCAACAAAAGTGGAAACATTCTAGGTATCTCCTCAGGATGTGTATAAGCCTTGAATTCCTCCGTATCTAAATAACCATCTTTGTTTAAATCTGCAGCCTCAAATGTCTGTTTGTCATCTTGGATTAACTTATCGTCCAGAGCTAAGTCTTCAGGATCATTGCCATATGTATCCTGTAAAATTTCTTTCCAAGTCACTTTACCATCTTCATTCGTATCAGCATCGTCCAAGCGATCCTCAGATTCTTCTGCAGATAGCTTGCTGTTTACAAAACAGTATAATTAATCTTAATTAATTCTTGAATAGATAAACACACATATACACAGGGAATGGAAAGTTACTTTTTAAAAGTAACTAGTTACAGTTACTCGTTATCGAGTAAAAAATGTAACTAGTTACAGTTACAGTTATCGCTTTTTAAAAGTAACTCGTTACAGTTACCGTTACTTGAAAAATAACTTTTCGTTACTTTTCCGTTACTTTTTTAAAATCAATTTAAAAATGTACTTTTGCATTTTTTTTTATATGTAATACTGACAAATATATAGTTTTATTTAAAAAAAAAACAATGCAGAATGGCTTAAATAATAAATTAAATAAAAGTAAAATGAGAAGGGTTACGAGCCAAAAATGAAACAGTTTATTTCCGATAAGAACGACGATGACAATGTAATTAAATGTATAAATATATATTAGAACAACATGGATAAAACAAGATAAAAACAAACGACGTTTCCACACTTATTGTCATCGTCTTTTAAACTGTTTCGCTTTTGGGTTCGTAGCCCTTCTCATTTTACTATTATTTAATTTATTTTTTAATTTTTTTTAAACACAATTTTGTAATTCTAAAACCTGTCAAATATGCAGCAAACTGAAATATTTGTATGTCCTATGTATTACATAGAAGATAGAAGTGTAAAATAATTACTGAATCATAACGGCCGAATGTCTAAGGGCTTTCAAGTCTTATTGATAAGCGCTGTAAATAGCATGTATCCAATCGAACCGTGTTCAATCGTGTGCAAAGTAACGACAAAAGTAACTGTAAATTTCGTTACCGTTACCCAAAAAATGTAACTCGTTACCGTTACAGTTACCAAAAAAAGAAAGTAACGCAGTTACCAGTAAAGTTACCAAAAAAGTAACTTGTAACTGTAACTTGTTACAAGTAACGAGTTACTTCCATTCCCTGCATATACACATACACATATGCGTACGCACATGCACACACAATAGTTAACGAATTATTTGATATTACCTAAATGAACGCAAGATCCAAGCTTTTAATTCGTTTCTTTCTATATATTTGTCATTATTCAGATCCATCTTGATCAGTAAAATTCCTAATCTCCTCTTTGATTCTTGTATTGGAAGTCTGTCAAACTCTTCTGCTTCTTTTACACTTCCTACATAAAATATTCAAGATAATAAATATCCACCTAAACAAATTAGATGACAGTAAGTGTTTCTTTCATTTTTTCTTTATTGATTAAAAATCTAATTTTTATAAAAGATGCTTTTAGTCTTCATCAAGATAAAACGGTACATGGAACAAGATATAAATTTTCAATTATTACATATAAGTACAAAACCAAAGCAAGTATAAAAGATTCATAAGGACGTTAAAATAGTTCTAAAAATAGTAGTCTTGAAAATCTAATAAGTTCAGTCATCTTGTTCATACCTAGGATGGCTTCATGATCAAACTCCTCGTGGTGTTCGCCCTCCGCATAATGATCAGCATCGCGAGGACTAAAGGCACCGTCCTCCGTCCTTTCACTACTGTCGATTTTATTATGTTGATGCGTGTGGATGTGCGCGGAGGCAGTGTTGCCTAAAGTTGGCAGAGATGCGGCAAGAACAACGACAAAAAGTAGAGGAGCAAACAATTGACCAGCCATTGTGCGTCTTTGTGTGGGAACGGTAGAACAGTTGAAAATAACGTTCCTATAATGTTTATAAGCAACGTAAACGCATAACCCTTGTCACATCACGTTAGTATAATCTTCAACAGACGCCACGCGGCGCTTATCTGGTCGATTGACAACACTGACGTTCGGTGACTGTCGGTGACTACTTATCACGGAAGATATCGATTACTTTCCATTACGCATGACAGTGATCGCACGAAAATTTTCAGTTGCGTTCGGAGGATCGCATTTAAAAATTTTTAATGATACCGAAAAATGTATTATAAATGTATATGTACATAAAATATATATTGTTCGAGAAACACGTTTTTGCAGTGTAGTTAAAATGTTGAAAAAGATTAAAAAATATATATATATTTTGCATGTGTATATAAAATAAAATACGAAATTTATATATATATAAAATTGATGTCATACGCAGCTCATATATTTCTAATCGGAATTTATTCGGAAGTAGATGGTTAATAACCACTGATCTCTAATAGAGATCAGTGTTAATAACTGCTATTAATTTATGTATACATATATGTCTTTTTACGATAAATGATTAAATAAAACTCTATAATTATAATCAGACAACACGTTGTAAGAGAGCAGCAAGGAAACGTTGCCTTGATGATAACAAAGAAAATAAAAAGTCAAAAGGTTTAATAATTTTAAAAGATATAAATAAGTTAACGCTTTTGCATTTTTGAATACGGCGCCTTGCCTGCGAGACGATCGATCGACTTTTGGGCCGCGGTCCGATTCATGATTACAGCGCCATCAGTGTGCTCACGGCACAGTATAAGCAGAGAGAACCAGAAACCTGAGAGAGGACATGACGGCCTAAAACCTGTAACCGCAAAATGCTGCCCGCGCACTACTGCCCTCTGAAGAAGTGGATGTAAACTACATGCCAAGATCCACTATTCTGAGGATAACGCATTTACTTTTCAAGACTGACATGGTAAGTAGATATTCGGTTAATTCGTATAATCGTATTCTCGCTACATAAAATGTGGATCAGAAATATTCTTCTCTGCAATTATATGTATGTTTACTTACATATAAATGCGCGTGATGTTTATTATTTCAAAAAGTAAAAGTACAAAAACTTGGCGCTGCTAGATCTCAAAATATACAATAATAAGATGGTTATTAAATAATTCCGAAAAATAATAAGAAATTAATAGAAAAAGAAATAAGGACTCGTTATATAAAAATAAACAATATGAAGAGTCAAGGGCGATATAAAAAAAAATAATAAAAGGTCTCTCTCTCTCTCTCTCTCTCTAGCAGCGCCAAGTTTTTTGTACTTTTACTTTTTGAAATAAAGTATGTTATATATGTGTCAAGAAAATATATTTCTTTCATAATTGGCGCAATTTAAAAAGATTTCATTTTATTTTGTGAGACTAACACACTTGGCGCCTTTTTTTCCTTTTTTTTAAAAAGGTAATTTTGTTGAGATATCACGCATTTTTTGTAATGTTAAATATTTCTTATAAATCTGTATATAAAATATTAAAAAAAAAACATTATAATAAAATATAATAATAGAGCTCTAATATAATAATAGAGCTCACTGTACGTGCCTTTAGCCTTAAAATAAAAAAGAAACAATATTTAAATATTAAATCTTATAAGACCGTGAGAAACACAACCAATAAAATGCCTTTAACGATTGAACTGTACCTTAGGTACTAATTATAATTCCGTGAGAATTTATATAAAACTAGCATCAGAACTCTCCTCTTCTTCTATGTTGATTAGCGAAATTAGAAATTGCA
>NW_017278705.1:228259-237242 GCF_001594065.2 Cyphomyrmex costatus | reverse complement strand
TCCAATAACCGGTACATTTACCTTAATTGCAGAGAAGAATATTTATTCTGATCCACATTTTATGTAGCGCGAATACGATTTATACGAACCGAATATCTACTTACCATCAGTCTTGAAAAGTAGATGCGTTATCCTTAGAATATAGTGGATCTTGGCATGTAGTTTACATCCACTTCTTCAGAGGGCAGTAGTGCGCGGCAGCATTTTGCGGTTACAGGTTTTAGGCCGTCATGTCCTTTCTCAGGTTTCTCTCTGGTATAAGTACAGTAGTTTCACTCCGTGTCGGTACCTTTGATCTATGTGTCCTACAGTCAGCCATGTTGTTGGTTGTGCGAGGCCTTTGTTTTCACTTCACACATCGACACCACAGTCACAGTATATCCAGTAGCGCAACTCTCCTGATTTTATGTCACACAAAATGGAGTGCGCATGCGCGAAATAAGCAACCTGCACATGCGCGCCACCGAAACTTCTTTCTCACTTCTTCTTATCCGTTCTCTGTCACTCTTTGTCAGGACCATTTAAACGGCTCCGTTTAAAGATCCTGTCGATCCTGTGATTAGGTGTGTGCCAGTGTGTGCTTAGAAAGCTCAAATTTGAAGGAAATTAGTATAATTTCCATCTGTTTGAGTTGTGTTAGTTCGAGAAACTACGAATTTAGTTTGTGACCGAAAAGTTTGTGGAAATAAAATAGTGAAAAAGTGGAAAAAATTAAGTGAAACCGAGGAACGATTACTAAGAGAATAGTTAATCTATACAACTATTGTATAAATTATCTATTCTCTTGTACTTTTGCACTTTTGATCTTAGCTTTGTTTCAGGTGTTGCTGAAGAAGAGAGTATTTTTGTACATATATAGGCATATGTGTAATGATATTTTAAAATATGTATAATATGTTGATAAATATTTGCTTCCTACTGTTATATTAAGATTAAAATTTTATTTATCACAGTTGATTATTTTTATTCTATATGCATATAAAAATTATTATCTTATTTAATTTAAAAAAAGTTATTATTAAATATTGTTTATAATTGTAATTAATTACAGTAATGATTTTCTTAAATGTAATCCGTAGGTATAACATAAAATTTTACTTTTTGTTGTTTATATTAATATCTTAAGCCTGCGATATATGATGTTTGTTTTTCTGCTGGATTGCTTACGTTTTAGTTAGAAAATCTGCGTTCTGTGTGATGCAAGTAATTTACAAAAACGGTAACAATCTAACGAGAAAAGACGCATTCTATATGTCGCAGTCTTTTATTAAAATATTTTTACGGTATAATATTTATATTACACAATATTTACATAAATTTATATTTTCTTATCTTTTTATTTTACAATGCATTACAATTATGGTCTATTTTTTAAGTTTTTATTACATTTAGATTAATTTAATGTACATATAAATGAGATAGAGTAGCTAGAAAAAGATGGAAAGATAGAGAATAAAGAGCAAGTGAGAAAGAAGTTTAGGTGGCGCGCATGCGCAGGTTGCTTATTTCGCGCATGCGCACTCATTTTGTGTGACACTAACATCAAAGGTGCCGACAGAGAGTTCCGCTACTGGATATACTGTGCCACAGTGACACACAGTGGTCTAGTTTCCACCGAAGCATTAATTCGCACCTAATGCGACGTAGAACCAAATTTAACTCGATGGAAATACGTTTGACTCTGCTCATTTCACTTCCACTTCGATCCACAACTTCTACCAGAGTGACAGCGAATTGACATTAAATTTTAGTCGTTGGAAACGACTGAAATAGATTAAAAGTAAATATCGCCAACCTTTCCATTATTCGTTAAAAGGTTAAAAGTATAAGCGGTTCAAAATGGATAATAAGCGTGATATTTGGTCATACAATGAAACTTTAACATTAATTCACTTCAATTCTACTTACAATGGAAACAGTACACCAAGTTTGATCTATACCGTAGTGGAACCGAATTGAGGGTTTCGGTGGAAACTAGGTCAGTGACACAGTATCCATACGTGACATCGACGCCATGATGAAAGTGGTGCGATTCGCGCACCCATAAATTTTGAAGAGTGAAACTACTGTACTTACCTATACTGTGCTCACGGTGACCATGATTCGGACATCCGGAGATGGGTCGGCGCATGGTGAAATAAGGGGCTGCGCAGAATAAAAGGAACAAGGAACAGAGAACAGAGAACAGAGAAAGGGTCTGCGCACAATGGAGGAACAGATATTAGATATTAAAATATTAACCTATCAGAATCGTATATTCCAGTGTAACTAGTATCTGATAGGTTAATATTTTAATATCTAATATCTGTTCCTCCATTGTGCGCAGATCCTTAAAATTCTTAGGGTGCAGTCACATGGAGTCAGAAATAACGGAACGGAACAGTAACGGAACATTGATAGAAAAGAGATAGAACAATCCTATCTCTTTTCTATCAATGTTCCGTTCTCATTCCGTTCCGCTATTTCTTTCTTCATCGGGACGCACCCTTAGGGCGGGTTCACACCTTGACGGAAAAGCAGAATGCGGAAAAGCAGTAGTCAATCAAGTAGTCGACTTTCTGTTAGATTTGTACTTTTTACTACCAGGGCGAGTTCTGATCGGTTAACTGCTCTTCCGCTTTCCGCTTTTCCGTCAAGGTGTGAACCCGCCTTTAGGGTGCAAACCCATGCAGCGGAATAGCGTAACGCGGAACGAGAATAGAACCAATCACGAGATTCTCTAGATAAGACTCTAGAAACACGGAATGCTCGTTATTGGTTCTGCTCTCGTTCCGCGTTACGCTATTCCGCTGCATGGGTTTGCAACCTTATATTTAATATCTGTTCCTAATATTTCTCCTATTATGCGTAGACCCTAAAGCCTAAGGCTGGAGTCGCATTGAGCGGAAATTACAGCGGAACGAAACAGTGAAACCAATCAGAACTCTACAATCATTCCGCTGCTTTACTTTCTGCGATTGTGATTGGTCTCGCTGTTCCGTTCCGCTGTAGATTTCCGCTCAATGTGAGAGTGCAAACCCATGCAGCGGAATAGCGTAACGCGGAACGAGAGCAGAACCAATCACGAGATTCTCTAGAAACATGGAATGCTCGTTATTGGTTCTGCTCTCGATCCGCGTTACGCTATTCCGCTGCATGGGTTTGCACCCTGACTCCAGCCTCAGACACAATACGAGAGAATAGCGATAGTGATAAGTTTCAACTTATCAGAAATCGAATACACCGGAATACACATTTTTGATAGGTTGAAACTTATCGCTATCACTATTCCCTCGCATTGTGTCTTGGACTTAAAGCCTTAAACACAATAAGCTATAGGAACAGGGAACAGAGAATAAGAGCTGTCCAATCAGAGCTCAGGATATAAATGCGATACATAATCCATATTAATACTGGTCTCCAGGGTATCTATTATGGAATAAAGTCGGAATAAATTCTAATTGGAATTATTCCATTTTCCCTAAAAAAAAAAACAATATACATCTAGGGAATAATTGAACAATTCCGATCGGAATCCATTCCAACTTTGCTCCATGATAGGTATTTTGAATATGGGTGCGTTCAGCAGAAAAAAACAGCTTTGCAGCTGTTGTAAAATTCTTGAATACGATTTGCTTATACATTTAGATCTAATGAGAAAGTAAAGGCGAGACCAATCATATTAAAGAATTTTGCAACAGTAGCAAAGCTAGCTGCTTTCCAAGAAGACTAGAACCAGGAGAGTCAACTAGCGTGGTGATGGTAGGCATATATGTAATACTACTATATGGCTAGTGCCTATAAGAGGGAGTGAGAGGAAGCGGTCCCAGAACCACGGTGCGGGAATATATATTTCCCTCTCTTTCTAAGAGTACTTTGAGTGTTATGCGCATGCGTTGGATTGATTGCATCCGCCAATAGGAAAATAGAGTGCGTTCAGTGAGATGACGCGAACAGGTTATGCTCGTTATGCTTATTAGATGTGTGCTGTTGTACACAGGCAAAAATGGTCAAGATATGTTATTTATGTGGCAAAAAGCCTAATGCGCCTAATGCGACTGAAAACATTAGTTTGCATAGGTATGAAATAGGTATTAGTTTGCACTGATTATCATGAAATTTCTGTAAGGGATTGCACTGTATTCTTATATACATAACGGCAATTTTGAAAAAGTTTATTTCATAAAATTAGGATTAATTTATTTATTCCGACTAAACTGACTCTGTTAACTGTAACAAGGTTATACCCTGAAGCGGAATCAATCACTTTTTCCTTCTTCCTTACACATATATGTATATTTATCCTTCTATTTATTATTGATGGAGGGGATGAATCCGACGCATGCGCACAACGTTCAAAGTACGCTGAGAAAGAGAGAGAAGTATATTCCCGCACCGTGGTTCTGGGACATGGACTTCTCTCTCATCTAGCCATATAGTAGTATTACATATATGGTGGTAGGTCAAAAAACGTCCGCGGTTATTCACACAATGCGCAGTGGTATTGCACATTGTATGAAAGTTTGCGCATGCGCGCATCGGTTATAACCAAGAAATTCTTGTTCTTAACCTTTGTTTTCCCCTCATCCGAGGGACACACTTAAAAAAAAAATCTGGTAATTATACAGAATCATTCAAGCAGCTTAAAAATCGATCAAATTAGGCTTATTCGAAGCGTTTTTGCATGAAACGAAAGTATCTGGCAGAAAAAAGTGTCGCTCTGCCCTACGAACCGAGATATTTAGCGTTAAAGTTCGAGATTTTAGAGGTTAAGATATCTGTTTTTAAAAATAACAAATTACTGTTTTAGAAACACAAAAACACTGCTTTAAAAATATAAATTCACTGCTTTAAAACAATAGTGGAGTCCCCCCACAGGGGGGGCGGAATCCACTGTATCCACGCAAATAGAGAGCCTATAATCAGAGTGGCGCCATACGGGTATCACTTGTGATTGGTCCGCCATGTTTTAGCTATTCCCCTATAGTATACGTGACGCTCCCTATATAAAATGCGCGCATATGTGTGAAACGGAACGCAGCCTATATCTCTTTCTCTCTCGCAGAATTTCGCTAAAACATGGCGTAATCTTCCTTATGTCGCCACTCTGATTATAAGCTCTCTACACGCAAACAGTTTTACAACGTAGATATAACATGCGTGGATGCAGTAAGTTCCGCCCCTCCTGCGGGGAGGTTCCACTATTGTTTTTAAAGCAGCGAATTGTTGTTTTTACAACAACAGTACAATCATAAAGGGACTGAGGGAGCGGAACATACTGTATCCACGCATATTACTTCTCCGTTAAAAGTGTATGCGTGGATGCAGTGGGTTCTGCCTCCCCTGCGAGGGGGGCTCCACTATTGTTTTAAATTAAATTGTTTTTTAAAGCAGTGAATTTGTATTTTAAAGCAGTGTTTTTGTGTTTCTAAAGCAGTAATTTGTTATTTTTAAAGCAGTGACAGATATCTTAACCTCTAAAATCTCAAACTTTAACGCTCAATATCTCGGTTCGTAGAGCAGAGCGACACTTTTTTCTGTCAGATTCTTTCGTTTCATGCAAAAACGCGTCGAATAAGCCTAATTTGATCGATTTTTAAGCTGCTTGAGTGATTCTGTATAATTACCAAAAATCTTCTTAAACCATCTTAAACAAAATGTAAGTTGTAAAAAGAAATTATACTGCACATTAAATGCACATGTCAAACAAGGTTTGTTTGACATGCGCAGTCACGAATTGAAAACGACTATCAGAGCGACAGAGAGGACTAATGAAGCGCAAGAGTGGGGAAAGTTATCCGCCGTCACTTTTTGGCTTACCCCCTCTACCGATATTTGGCCGAGTTGACTCTCCTGGTTCTAGTCAGTTCTAGTCTTCTTGCTTTCTTTCTTATCGCGCGAAGCCATTCTCGCCAATCGCTTTGACGTTGTCAACTTTCGCAGTTTTGATTTTTCACTACTTACAAATTTTTGTAATGGCGTCGCGTGCTAATACTGACTCGAATCACGGGGTCGCATAAAAAGTTCTCGTCCTTTTTCGCGTTGAATCTTCACCGACGATCACAACATATCATTTCGAATTAATTGATTCGTAAATCAACTTTCGCATTAGAGAGAGAGTTAAACTCGCGTCGCGTATTGAATTATTAACTCGAATGAACGTGTTTCGTGTGCTGGCAACGAATAGGAAATGATCTCGTGCCGGACGATTACTTTTTCAGTCGTGACACGCATGCAAAGTCACGATTCCGCCATTCAGGGGATGAGATTCATGCTCAGCAGCCGTCGCGTTCGAAAATAGTCGAGCTGGCTATCGACGTCACGTATCATCTCGTCTATATGTTCAACCTCGAATGCACGCCCGCGCACGGCGAACCGACCGATTTTCTCGAACAAGCGAAAGTCAAAGTTTCTTTATTTAAAGCTCCGGAAGGATGATCCAGATAATCTATTATCGTGGGTGGACGCGCTCGTTCCAGCACTCGTTCTTCTCCTTGCGTTTTCTGTTGGCAGCTCAATTATTCGTCGTGGAAATGATTGGTGAATGCGCTTCCCGTTTCTATTTTTCCTAATTCGTGTATAATATTATTGTTAAACGTTAAAATGCTTCCGATATTACATTGTCGTGAATGTCTATAAATATGTCTATAAATTGAAGATAATGGCTTTAGTAGAAAAAAACTGTTGTACAAAATGTAAAATTCGCTTTAATATGATTTTTAATGTTTTCTCACGAATTTAGATGTATAAATAATTGCAATCATATTAAAGAATTTTACAATAGAAAGTTCATTTTTCTGTTGTATGTCAATGTTGTTTATAAAGCTTAAATCTTTTTTGGAATCTCGATTCTGGCATAACATTTCCTGTGCTTGCATGTTTGCAAGAAATTTTGAATTCATAAATAATGCGCGCGAATTTCTGAAATCGTTACTAGTTACAATTAGAGACATAGGGTATTACAGTGATGGAATCGAAGTAAACAAGTAATAAGCTGTTGTTACAAAAAATTATATTTTTAATTTTAAACACTTTTTTTAAATACTTCCCTTTCCTCTCATATTGTAATTCGGAATTTCATTTATTTCATTCCTTAAATATGAAACAGTTATTTATATCGAATGCGAATTTTCAAATGAACATTTTCTCTAATAACGTTTATAACAGAACTTTTTGTAAACCAATTTTGGAAATGTTTGTCGACTTTTGGAAATCAGTCGATTTTAAAATTATTTATTTAAATAATTTAATTAATATTAATTTTATTCAACATCGACGGCCTTACACAAATCTTAATTAATTTTATTCATTAATTTGTTTATTATTTGAAATGTTTGAAAAATACATACTTTTTTACTGATATTTGCTGATAATCGAATTTGCAATTACGACATTACTTCTTGTCAATTAAATTAGACTCAATTTAAACATACAGCAGTAGATGTTAATAAAGATTTCAAAACTTTTGCAATATTCATTCGGCATTGTGCAGTATCCATCAAAGCACTCGCGCGGTTAGCGCTTGGTTCCGCCGCACCTGACGGCGCGGAATTCACGTCCTGTGATTGGACAGTTTCAAAGGCTCACCATTTAAAAACTAATGATCCCACAACATTTTGCTATTGACATTTTCGACTCAGTTTTTCATGAGGAATATGAACGTGCCGGCTCCTCCGTTTGGTCTGAAACACCCTGTATAGTCAAAGACTGGAACGGTACTAGTATAGATCAGTACAGTCGACATTTTCACAAGTGCAAGAGTACTGAAGAACGTAAAAGAACGCAATAGTGCAATGACTAATATGGCGCCACATAAGAAATATCGAAAATATAGAAATGATGGAATTTTGGTTTACTAAAATGTTGCCTGCTGCGTCTCTTTGCATAAGCGATTTCAAAATTTTTCGTACTGATATTTATTTCTATAAATATGTTATATTCATAATATTTATATATAATATTTATTTATAATATTTATACAGGGTGGCTGAGAATAACCGCATATTATTTCATGAGTGGGTAGAACAGACTATACTGAGTCGAAAAGTCCTGTACCATTTTGCGATTGCAGTAATAGTTAACGAGATATTAATTTATAAAAATATTTAAATTCGCCCGGCCCATTGTCAAATGCAAGCGCGCGGCTGGATAGGACCGCCCTGCAAAGCGCGCCGCGCGCGTTTGCGTTCGCCGTCGCTAGGCACGCGACTCATGTCTAGCGACGACTATTGCCGCTTGTTATAAACAACGCTTGTTATAAACAACGCCTAGCGACGGCGAACGCGCCCGGCGCGTTTCGCTGGGCGGTCCTATCCAGCCGCGCGCTTGCATTCGACGGTGGGCCGGGCGAATTTAAATATTTTTATAAATTAATATCTCGTTAACTATTACTGCAATCGTAAAATGATACAGGACTTTTCGACTCAGTATAGTATGTTCTACACACCCATGAAATATTATGCGGTTATTCTCAGCCACCCTGTATAAGCAAACATAAAAATTAATTCTGAATTAAAAGCAGTAATGTTAAACATCAGAGTAGTATAAGTAAAGATATACTATAATACATATACATGTATAGTATGTATAATTAATTTGTATTTATTTTTATGTTTGCTTTGAAATTAATTTGTATTAATTTTTATGTTTGCTTATTGTATAAATATTATAAATATAACATATATATATGTATATATGTGTAAATATTATAAATATAATATATACATACATATATGTGTGTGCGTAAGATACATTAATATATTTTTTTGGTAAATGTGTCGATGAGGGGACCCCCCTCCAATGACTTTGACCTTGACATATGTTGTCAAGGTCATGACCCTGAGTAACCTCCAACAGGTTTTAGCCGTCGCTCGTCCTTCGTTAAAAAGTTATTAACAATCATACCTTTAAAATAAACGTATTATTTCTGCTATACATGTATGATATGAAGTACTAATCTACACCTTTTCCTGTTCAGAAACGTTGAACTTTCCACGCGAAGTAA
>NW_017278705.1:222870-228148 GCF_001594065.2 Cyphomyrmex costatus | reverse complement strand
GGGGTGGGGGGGGGGGGTGGCCGAAGGCCACCTCCTTGCACCCGCCCGTGTGTGTGTGTACTGTGACTTCTTTTGGATAAACTTCCGAAAATGTTATATTGATATATCTTTGTTTTGAGTTTTTCAGTCGTTGTGAATAGTTTCGATCGATATGTTTTCAATTAGCCCGGATCCTCATACGGGCAACAGCGCTTTGACACCAAACGCTGATTGGTGAAAAACCGGTGGAGAGGGTAAATTTACTCCTATAACCCGTTTTTCACCAATCAGCGTCCGGTGTCAAAGCGCTGTTGTCCGTATGAGGATCCGGGCTTAGTCAGTCAGATTACCTCGACGCAAGTAAGACACTTTACAAACGTTGAAAATGCATTTGCATGAATTTATTAATCTAATGGCGAATTCGATTGGATGCACTAGTGCGCACTGAGTGCACCTGAGTTCATCTTTCTTCCTTTTCTTTCCAGGAGAAGGGAAAAGGAAAAAAGATGAACTGGTGCAATCACACTGCACTGGTGCAATCCAATCGAATTCGCCATAACTTACGATGTTCCATTCGTTATATAACGATTATGACTTATAGCGTTTTCGATTAACCGACTCGACCCGACTCCGGGTCGGGTTGACTTCGATCACAAGTTCGATTTGAGACTCAATACCTGCATTGACCTGTACAGTGTCATGGCGGAAGAGTTGTCTTCTATAACCTCAATGTACCTCGCAGAAATAATCAGAAATTGTTTATCTTACGAGAAAATTGTGCGAGTCGACAAATGATATCTCTAATGAATAGATTAGGTAAGGTATTATGTTAATAATATAATTGTTGTTAATTATGAAAAAACGAGCGTATATAAATGTTAATACACCATTGAATGGTATATAAATTTTGATCGTAACAAATATTGTAAATAATAATTTTTACAGAAAATAACAGCGTAAATATGAAAATTGTTCGAGATGAATCCGGAAAAATGATTCAATCGGCCGAAGGGATTCTGTGCGAATATGTGGATAGCGATGGTAAGTCTTTAGTTGAAAATATTGTAACATTAATAATATCCTTTGTCGTTAATGAATCTATACTGTCATATAGTATTAAAACTATAAAATTATTTTTCTTTTCAGGAAATACCACTTTAAAATTTGTACAAACAACAGATTCGTGCTGTAGCGAATCATTGTCTGAAATTGAAAGTGGTAAGTGATTTGTGTATACATTGCTAGAGGTGAAAAGCTTTGCTTTATAGAAATATTAAAAATAATGATAGATTTTATTTCAGAAAACATCATGCCATGCAGTACAATAGTAAATACTACGCAAGAAAATAATTTCAAAAATGTACAAAAATTTATTATAGCACATGATTTCTTATTTTCTTCATCAGACAGTTCTGATGAAGAATTACAATATCTATTAGTGCAAAAGAGAAAAATACCGCGAATGAAACATTTTATTAGAGATGTCATTGATCAATATACTGCAGAAGAGGTAAATATATATATTTATTAATTCTGTAACTATTAAATTTATAGGTTATTATGTGTTATTTTTATGCTCTCTCTCTGTTTTAGTCTCAAAGACATTTTAGACTTTCAAGAAAAATATGTAAGAGAATCATTAATTTATTTAAACAGAGCAAATATTGTCCTAAGGGTCTTCGTGGAAGAAATAATAAAACACCTAAAGAGCATGTTTTAGTTTTTTTATGGTACATTTTTTTATTCACTTATTTTTAAATATATAACAGTTTTATAAAATAATACTGATCGAGTAATATTTTTTTTAAATATGTATAGGTTTGCTGCAAATAAAACGGTATTAAGGAGTGTAGCAGATCGTTTTGACATGCAAATTGCCACAGTGCATCAAATTATCAAAAGAGTTACAAATTTTTTAATAGATTTGGCTCCATCAATAATCCGTTTTCCTGTAACAGAACAAGAACGTCAAGAAAAGGCTCAAGAATTTCGAAATATATGCGAAATTGATGGAATTGTAGGATGCATAGATGGCATGTATATTTCTATCAGAACACCTGTCAAAAAAATTCGTCATACTTATGTAAATAGACACGATGAAACTGCACTTACATTACAAGGCATATGTGACGCAAAAAAAGGATTTATAGACTGTTTCACTGGAGTGTCTAGCAAATGTCATGATGCTCGTGTATATGATATGTCATTTATTAAAGAAAAAGTATCTGGAATGGGAGATTATTATCACATTATTGGCGACGCAGCTTATCCAATATCTACAAATCTTTTAACACCATATAGTGGGAACCAGTTGACACCAGTGCAAGCCAACTTTAATTATCATTTTTGTACAGCGCGAGTTAAAATTGAAAACGCGTTTGGATTATTAAAATGCAGATTCCGACAATTGACAAGACTTGATATGTGGTCTGTAACATTAATGTCCAAATTTATTATATCTTGCTGTGTGTTACATAATTTATGTATAGAGGAAAATGATATACTCGACTTTTGTGAATATGAAGAACTTCCATTTCCAATCCAGCAATGTACTTATAGTAATAACAGAATAAGAATGTTAGGACAGATGAAACGTGATCGCATAGCATTTGATTTGATATAAATGAATTTAAACGTAAAAGTCTTTCATTAAACAGTTTATTATTAAACGTAACAGTCTTTCATTAAACAGTTTGTTAACAAACAATATCTTCAGTATGATTTATTATAAAAAAAAAAAACATAAACTCTTATGAAATTGTAAGATATTAATTAAGATCTACGTGTCGGGCTGTGTGGCTCCGCGGCAAGGCGGTGGCTTTGTGTTTCGAACTACATACGAGGTCCTCGGTTCGAGTCCCGACATCGCGTCGAGCGTCCGACATTTTTTCTCGGCCCAGCTTACAAAATAATTAAAATTAATATCGCACTGTTTTGGCAAATCTTACATTTAAATTCTTATAATGTAATATCACAACAATATATAAAATATTATTAATAGAAGGATTATAAAGAGGTTTAATACTGTAAATAAAATAATTAATCTAGAGCATACAGCTACAAACGCAAGATGTTAGTTACTAGAATCTTTTATCTTTGATTTAATAATTTATAATAAAAGTAGCAACATTTTGCGTTTGTGGCTGTATGCTCTAAATTTAATTTTTTATTTAAAATATATGAAAAATAAAAAATGATAATAGAACTTATTGCATATGCTAATTATTATACAACTCTTTCTGCTGTTCATGTCATTTAACATGTTCTTTAGTGTTCAATCTTTTTTATTCTTAACTAATTATAAAATAACAATTATTGCTCTCTTTCTATCTTACATTTAAATTTTTACAATGCCGTTAAATGACAGGAACAATAGAAAGAGTTGTATGTATTTACTCACGGAAAATCATATTATTCCAATAAACTGTGATTATTGCACATGCAAAATATTTAAAATGTGTTTTAAATAAACAAAAATAAATGGTATGTTCGTAAAAATATGTTTTACTTATTATTTGCGGAAAATAATTCTCGAAAAACTTCTATCTTTTCTTTGTGTCGACGCTCTTTCTGTTTTTCTTTCTCGTTGTTAATATCTCGTAATACTGCAACAATATTTGAAGATTTCGGAACTTTTTTTTCAATTTCTTCGTCACTGCTCAAAGCATCTATTTTCCTTTTTTTAATAGTATACTGGCCTATACCAAAGCGAACGTCAGGTTCAATGCTATCATCAATGCTATCAGATACTATTAATTAATTCAAATTCTTCTTCAAAAGCTACATTATATTTTTTATTTCCTGATTTTTTATTATTTTTCTTTGCAGCATTTCTTCTTTTTAACATATTCTTATATCGGTATTCACACTGCAAGGATGAATGAAAAGTTCCATATTTCTTTGTAAGTTCATTACTTATAAATTCCCACATACATTTCTTATTTTTAAATGTGGAAAATGGACCTATTTGTTTAATATTTTCATAGTATAATTGTAGCAAATATTTGCTTTCATTATCTTCCCAAGAAGCTCCAGGCGAATTCTTTTTTTCCGATGTAGATATATCATGGTTAAATGATGCTGTACTGCATGGCATGTTTTCTGAAATAAAATCTATCATTATTTTTAATATTTCTATAAAGCAAAGCTTTTCACCTCTAGCAATGTATACACAAATCACTTACCACTTTCAATTTCAGACAATGATTCGCTACAGCACGAATCTGTTGTTTGTACAAATTTTAAAGTGGTATTTCCTGAAAAGAAAAATAATTTTATAGTTTTAATACTATATGACAGTATAGATTCATTAACGACAAAGGATATTATTAATGTTACAATATTTTCAACTAAAGACTTACCATCGCTATCCACATATTCGCACAGAATCCCTTCGGCCAATTGAATCATTTTTCCGGATTCATCTCGAACAATTTTCATATTTACGCTATTATTTTCTGTAAAAATTATTATTTACAATATTTGTTACGATCAAAATTTATATACCATTCAATGGTGTATTAACATTTATATACGCTCGTTTTTCATAATTAACAACAATTATATTATTAACATAATACAAATTTCTTACCTAATCTAACCATTAGAGATATCATTTGTCGACTCGCACAATTTTCTCGTAAGATAAACAATTTCTGATTATTTCTGCGAGGTACATTGAGGTTATAGAAGACAACTCTTCCGCCATGACACTGTACAGGTCAATGCAGGTATTGAGTCTCAAATCGAACTTGTGATCGAAGTCAACCCGACCCGGAGTCGGGTCGAGTCGGTTAATCGAAAACGCTATAAGTTATAAAGATCAGAGTAAGTTATATAAAAGAAAACAATTGTTTAAAAAAAAATATAAAAAAACGAAACATATGTATAATAAAGAACTTATATAAGTTTTCGTTATGTAGACTACTTTTCAAAACGTTCCCTTCGAGGGAAACTTTACTCGATATAATATGTTTACGTGTATTATATATTTCGAGTAAAATTTTGCTTGGAGGGAACGTTTTGGAAAGTAATCTACATAGCTAATATTACAGAAAGAGAGAGAGAAAGAATTATTTGCTGTTTTATGGTTACATTTTATTGTTGTTATGGTTTCATTTATTAATAAACATAATTTTCATTTATACTTAATAAATATTTAATAAAAATCAATAAACTGCTACGTTCTTTTTATTTCACGTTTGAATAGTCCCGCCGCAAATGAGCTCAATTTCTGATTGGTTGAAGTCATGGGCTTCCGCCATTATGCGCAATGGGTCACCTTTCTATTTCCACCATG
>NW_017278705.1:221926-222416 GCF_001594065.2 Cyphomyrmex costatus | reverse complement strand
TCCTATGTTTTTAAGCCACCCTTCACGCATAATGGCATTATTCGGCAACTTGTGGAAGCTTACTTCCTCCGGAGTACACGTTATGTTGGTGTTCTTACACGCTTTAACAATACACCGCACCATTTTACTTCAAATTTTCACTTTAATTTCAAAATAACAGGCCTGCACGTTTCTTTCAGGAGACGGCTAAAGACAGACTGAGATAGATGCTCCACGGCGCATGCATAAAAGAGACACTACTAGTTCAGTACTGCCAACCTTTCTAAGTTGGCCGCCCTATGTTTTTCGGTGACAACCGCGTTGAAAAGGGGCGTGGTTTACGAGTTCTGAGCACACCATGTATACTTCCACCATAGTTTTAAGTCTTCAGTCATAAGAAATTAATTTTATTCTTATAACTTATTAGTAGGGTAATGCCTACTTTTGATTGTTTAGATTAAGTATTTGTTGTCTACCATGGCAGCTGCCATATTGAACTGTACCGTTGTAC
>NW_017278705.1:217076-220466 GCF_001594065.2 Cyphomyrmex costatus | reverse complement strand
TTTTCGTTCTCTCTCATTTCGCGCATGCGTATAGCCATATATTCTGAGAGAGGGGATCGAAAGAAAGAACGAGTCGAACGAGAAAAGTTTCGTCATTACATGACCGGACAAGCCTGATTAAGCCTGATCACTTTGGAATCAAATAAAGAATTGAATTTGATAAGGTTAAGGGCTCTCGATGAATAATATCAATAAATATTAATGATCAAAATCTATTATTTATACCTCTATAATTCCAGTTATGCGAGCATATTGGCCAGCACCACCAGATTGTTTCTTATAAAGATAGTCAAATTCACATGGTTTAGTTAAGTCTCGCGGAAAGAAACTTTTGGCTTTCCAAGCATGACCGAACAAGCCTGATCTCTTTGTAATCAAACAAAGAATTGACTTTGATAAGGTTAAAGGTTTCCCAGTGCCAAGGGTTGCTCTTTCAATTCCTTATTCTTTCTTTCGATCCCCTCTCTCAGAGTATACGGCTATACGCATGCGCGAAACGAGAGAGAACGAAACGGTTCCAAATTAGAGTCCCTATACTAAGAGTCTGGCCATGAAGGAAGATATAAGGAGACTCCACTCGGTCTCGCCAGTCTACAAGACATGAACCCATTTTAGGTTTCGAGTTCCGTTTCCGATTCTCGACACTCGCAGCGCTCGTGAATTTAGTAGTGCTGCGCATAATGAGTGCGAGTAAGAGAAATGATCATTTCTCTTACTCGCACTCATCAGAATCGGAAGCTGAACTCGAAACCTAAAATGGGTCCACTTTTATTTTACGGAGTGGAGTCTCCTTATATCTTACTTCCTGGGTCTGGCCAAGGTCTAGTTCTTTGGTCTAGTTCGACAAAACATGGCGTCGTCGTACATAACCAAAAACGTGATGTGATTGATGTGGTACTGCACTATTCGATAAAATAATGAAACGGTATATTACATTTCGCATAAAAATTGATTGCAACAAAGGACGATTACGGAATAAGAATTATATAGTAGTAAAACTATGGCTAGGAATGCTGCTATTAAATGATATAATTTACTTATATCATTTTAACGTATTTATAAGTAAATTAGAGGATACGTTTACTTATGAATACTATTAAAATTTATTTGTATTTGTATTTTTACATTAAATAAAATGTTAAAAACAACTTTATTATCTCATTGTTCTGTTCCTACTGATTGAATAAAGCTGGTGCTGTTTAATAATAATGCTGCTATTAAATGATATAATTATTTATTTATGAATACATTAATTGAAATTATATTTGTATTTTCACATTAAAAAAATTGTTAAAAACGGCTTTATTACATTATTGTTCTATTCTTATTATTTCTATGATTCTTACTAGTTGAATTATACCGCGTCCAAGATATTAATTCGAGACACTTCATTGGCTGTGCCATATTTTGTCGAAACCAATAGGCTGGATGACAACCTTGGCCAGACTCTTAGTATAGGGACTCTATTCCAAATGAGTGCAACCTTTTCTAAATAGAATTACCCCCACTCCTCAAATTTCCGACAATGCGTACTCTAGAGACCTAGAAAACAGAGATGCGTCATTGAAGGGTATGGCTTGATTGACTGTCTAAATCACGTGGTCAGAAGCCATTTTAATTCACTATTGCATCTAATAGATATAGTTTTATAACGTATGTACATATATATAGAGAGAAAAATTTAGACAATACAGTGTCGAAGTGCAATAAAAAACTATTATTATGGTTTAAATATTCTTATTTGTGTGAATATTTAATATCGGACTTAACCTAACCTAATCTAATCTTTCTACCTTTTGCATCAACTGTCATCAGCTTATTGGTCAAGAGCACTTATATTGAATTCAAATGGCGGTGGTTACCTAACCCAACCGACGCAATATCGCATCTCTGTTTTCTAGGCCTCTAGCGTACTCTAGTACTACTATCTCTATGCTCGAGAACTTCCTGCTCGAGACCTAGGACCATAACATATATGCCTAGGACAGTCAGTTCAGTGAACTACTGTACTGAGTGCCGCTGTACTGGCGTACTGCTAAAAAGAACAGCGAACATGAAGTAATTTCCGTCAAAAAGAACGCTTCAGTGTACACTTTTTGAACTAGTGCAGCCAGTTCAGCGAAAAAGAACAAACCTAATGTACTGTCGGTAAATGAAGTGTAGATAATTTCATTTTCTGTATTGATCGAACGTTGATATAGAATACAAGTTTTTTTTTCAACTGTCGATAATTTATTGATTTGAAGTATATATAGGGTGTGGCAATAACTATTACGACCTGAAATATCTTCTAATCTATAAGGTAGAGAGAAAAATTTAAATAATCAAAATTATGTAGAGAGGGCTATCATATTATGATAATAATTTTTGTCCAGGTGGAGGCGCTTCGGAGATTTCAAGGTCAACTACATTTTTTTATAAGTATAATAATAAATATTATATGAATTTTTTTACACATTATAATTCCTCTAATTATTCTGCATAAAAAAGTATTAAGATCATGGTACCGAGAAGTCAATAATTTACGAGATATTTAACATCTTATTTTGACATAATTTTTTACGGTAATAGGTGTTCGAAATGATGGCCATCACTGTCAATGCAACATTGGATTCTTCTGATTATTGATTGGTTTGCTATTTTAGTAACGTCGGGAGATATTGACGTATAGGCTGCAATAATTCGTTGTTGCATGTGTGAGATATAGTTTGGTTATTCTATGTATGTACACCATGTCCTTTAGGGTTCCCCATGAAAAATAATAAAGTGATGTCAAGTCTGGTGAACGAGCTGTTACAGGACTTCTGCGTCCAATCCAGCTATTTGGAAATTCTTCATTGAGTTTATTTCTCGCAACCAATGAAAAATGAACCATCTATCGTTCTGATCACTCGTAAAAGTGAACGTTATAAGCGAATAACTCATGCAGGGAATGAAATTCAGGTTAATATTAAATATTAAATGTTAGTAATTAAAAGGATGTTTATTTTCATTGAAGCATGATGTATCCGTTTTATTTGACGTAAAAAGTTATGTCAAAATAATAAGGTATAAAATATCTCGTAAATTATTAATTTTTTGATACCATGATCTTAATACTTCTTTATGCAATAATTAGAGGAATTATATCGTATAAAAAAATTTATATAATTTCATTTAAAAAAACAAAGTTGACCTTGAAATCTCTGAAGCGTTTCTACATAGACAAAAAATATTATCATTATCACCATATAATAGCCCCCTTTACGTGTAATTTTGGTTATATAAATTTTTATCCTTATAGATTAGAAGATATTTCAGGTAGTAATGGTTATTGTGATATCCTGTATATTATTGAGAGGGAGAGAGAGAGAGAGAGGGAGGGAGGGAGGGAGAGAGAGAGGGAGGGAG
>NW_017278705.1:213596-216657 GCF_001594065.2 Cyphomyrmex costatus | reverse complement strand
CTCTGTGAGAGAGAGAGAGAGAGAGAGAGAGAGAGAGAGAGAGAGAGAGAGAGAGAGAGACTATTATTTTTATGATATAAATTAGAAAATGATTTTAATTGGTACATAAAAAATTTTTATTACCGAAAAAGAAATTTATAACAGAAAAATATATATCTTCTTTATATCATTATATATATATATACTTTTTTGTGCTGATAGTGTGGATTTACATATTATGGTATTTATGTTTGGAATTATTGCAATGAAATAAAAACATTATTTAATAATAAATTTAATATGCTTTTGCAAATACAAAAACTTTATAAAAAGATACACAAACAATTAAAGTATCAAAGAAAAAAATATAAAAATTTCTCAATATACATATACATATATACATTATATATAATTTACATAATATACATTATATATAATTTCTACAATTGCATTATTTACTCTTTAGTTTAGAACTTATTCTTACATAGTGAAAAAATTAAATAATAAAAATGTAAGCTATTTCTTTTCTGTAAGTTTTTTAAACATAAACGTTTGAACTTTGACTAATTATACACGTTGGTTAAAAAGTTATCCATCCATGTTACGTATGTACTACGTGCAATAGTATTATACAGGGTGGCCCACGTAAAATGTTACAAGTTAATAACTCTAAAAATATTTATCCAATCAAAAAGTTGTTCATGAGAAAGTTTCATATATTCTAGGAGCCTTTCTAACTACGTAAACAAAAATCCACCCCCGTTCCTCCTGGAAGAGAGACCTCCTCCTTATAGCGAGACTTTGACCGCATCCGATATGTCTAGCGACGACTATTGCCGCTTGTATAAACAACGCGTGCCTAGCGACGGTGAACACGCGGAGCGCTTTACTGAGCGGACTTATCCAGCTGCGCGCTTGTATTTGATGATGAGCCGGGCGAATATGGATATATTTATAAATTAATATCTCGCGCGCGCGCGTTAACTGTGACAATTGTAAAATGGTACAGGACTTTTCTTCTCAGTTTAGTCCATTCTACCTCTTGTACGGAATATGTTTCATTACTTCTCAAACACCCTGTATAATTCATACCTGAAACTCTGTCAAAACTTGTAGCTATAATCTTCTACGCCTCCTTCTTTATTTCACTGTTCTTATAATCTTTGCGAGACTTGTCATATAAAATTGGGTTTGCTTTGACATATTTGATGAGAACTTCGTCATCAATTCTGTTAATATTGTTTTCCATGATTATCAAATAACTGTAGATCTTACTCGCAATGCATATATTTATTTAAAATCTCATCATGTGTTGTAAATTTCTTGTCTCGCATTGGCTGATGCATATCTAGGACTTATATAGCGTTAAGAAATGGGAATTACTGAATTCGTTACAGCTTATGTTTTACGGATTGAAGTAAGTTTAAGGACGGATATAACGTCATCTAGTAGTTTAACGCTTACATCCACTTAAAGCAAGGTTGTGGACCAGGCATATATGTATTTGCGTTTGTTTAAGAAGATATCTTTTGTTATTACGATTATTTGACTCTCATTTGTCTTTGTATCGTTTTGTTGTAGACATATAAAATATGTATTATTAAAATATATTTCTGTAAAAAACTGATATTTCATATATTATATGTATACATACATATTATAATTATGTATTGTATATCTTTTGACATTTACAATAATAAAGAAGAATGTCCTAAATCGAACCGTGTTCCAAATCGGACTTTTTTAAGTTTAAATAAATACGGTAAAGCAGATTTGCGCGCTATTTGTAATGTAAAGTCCTTATAAGGCAACGAACATGTGATAGCAGTTTGGCAGAGTACTCTGTCATAACGTTCATATAGAATAGACGCAAATATGTATTTTTGGCTATTATGCGAAAATTAAAAAAAAAAAAGAAAATCCTTGTAAATTATTATTTAAAAGAGATGTTAAAAATTTAAACGGTAATTGATTTAAGATAATTAAAGAGCGTAGAATTCAAAAATATTAAGAGTTTTGTGATTACTTTTGCGATTTATTGTAAAATTTGTTCCAATCATTCGAAAGAACCCGTGTCCAACCCTTGTCGGACCTGTACAAAAAATACTAAAGACGAATTTATCGAAGGAAGAAAATTCGCCATAACCTGGTTGTAGTACTGGTGACCGATCAACCAGATGATCTGGGGTGCGTTCCCATTCATTTCGTTTCAGTGCAGTAGCCAGTGGTCGCCATTTTGCTGGATACTGCACTGGAGAAGAGTCTCCAAATGACTGGATACTAGCTAGTGACGTCATACATACATGCAGCCTCGCCAGCCTCGCACGCGTAATATAAAAATTGAAATAGTGTTGAACAGAATTATTGCTAGTAAAATTATTATTGCTAACAGAATTATTGCTAGTATTATTGTTAGCTTATTGAAAAAATAGAATTATGTACAATAATTTGTTTTTCAACGTGATTATATAATCATATAAACATATATTATAACCGTCGTTAGAATATATGAAAATAACGCTAACACTTATTGATATTGTCAATTGAAATAATTACTTATCAACAGTGTTGTGCATAGATGATTTTAAAATTAGCTAGATAAAGATAAGATGAAAATTTGGAAATTTATCTTAGATAAGATAAAGATGATTACATTTAAATTAATCTAGATAATATAGATAAATTTATCTGACAATTCATCTAAAAAATTCCAGATAATTTTTTATTTTTAAGACTATTTATAAATTAAGAATCAGTTTTTTCTCAAAATAATTAAAAAATCACGGTGGTCCTCGATTGAATTCAACCCTGACTTTCCTGCACCTCTGATTTTCCTTCTGGAATTGGTTTTGGAACATTTCAGGACCATTTTGCAATAAATATTAAAATCGAAGAGTGAGCACTTTTTTTTAAATCAAGTTTTTAAGTTTTAATCCATAGTTTCAATATAATCATTTCAAGCGTACATGTGGAAGGTAATTAAGTACTGAACGAAATGTAATTATTGTATATATTTTCTTCGAATTAAATATATATGTAACAAATAGCAAATAGTTAATTGAAACTAAAATATAAAATGAAG
>NW_017278705.1:212588-213272 GCF_001594065.2 Cyphomyrmex costatus | reverse complement strand
TCACGAGAGATCTCAGATTTGAAGGTAAGAGAGGAAATGGGCCTCTGATTGATTACTATCAAACGAGATTATTCACTCGCTATTTCGCCATACGCGGCTCCTTGTTCCCTTCTCTCTCTCTCTCTCTCTCTCTTTCTCTATAAATCTCTCTAAGATGCTCGAAGACGGCTCGAGCGATGAGATATCATAATGTGATGAGCCCGATGACGGTCTCGGGCTCGCGTCATGACGCCTCGTCTCGCGTCACATAACGTGTCGCAAAAAGGCACCTGACGATGGTCTCAGGCAGTGTCCGGCCAACACCGATGCCTTCGGAGCTCGATACACGGTTCGAGCGTGATCCGCTGTCTCACTCTAACTCACGGGGCTCGATACACGGTTCGAGCGTGATCCGCTGTCTCACTTTAATTCACGGGGCTCGATATACGGTTCGAGCGTGGCCCGCTGTCTCACTCTAACTCACGGGGCTCGATATACGGTTCGAGCGTGGCCCGCTGTCTCATTCTAACTCACGGGGCTCGATACACGGTTCGAGCGTGGCCCGCTGTCTCATTTTCCTTCTCACTCTAGTCCACGGAATTTGAATTGCTGTTGGAGCGATGCCTCCTTTCATGATTTCATTGTTCTTGACAAATGCGAGCAATAAGTGCTACTTTCAATGTACAAATTACAAATGTTAATTAC
>NW_017278705.1:200887-205027 GCF_001594065.2 Cyphomyrmex costatus | reverse complement strand
TTGAGAGCAATGTGAATGATTATATATGCTATATTAGATGCACTCACTCTCTTCCTGAGGCTGAAAATTTTTCTGTAAACATTAACTGCATAGAAGAAAAAATTATAATATTTTCACATTTTTAGCAATGTAAAATATGAACCAAAGTATCTAAACATTATTCTAGATAAAGATGATACTTTTTTTCATCTAAAATGCAGATAAAGATAATTAATATTTTTATTATCTAGATAAAGATGAGATGGCATCAAAATTTCATCTAGATGATCATCTAGATAATTTTATCCAGATAAGATCGAACACTGCTTATCAATACAATAATCTTTACTAGCAATAATTTACTTTCAACCTTAACTGTTCAACATTATTCAACACAATTTTTAGGTTATTATGCGTGCGAGGCTGCATGTATTTAGGTACGACGTCACTAGCCAGTATCCAGTCATTTGGGAACGCTTCTCCAGTGCAGTATCCAGCAAAATGGCGGCCACTGGTTACTGCACTGAAACGAAATGAATGGGAACGCACCCCTGATCTAAGTCTACTTAAATAAGAACACTAAATCAGTAAAATGTCATGTGTCATCATACTTAGATTGATGGAATTTTTTATTGATCTTTTAGGTGTACTAATTAGTTCGGTCCGTTTTTGTGTTCAAAAATGCATTTATTTCAAAACAAAATGAATGAACAGATTAATTAAAGTATTGTCCATCGCTGGCTACTACTTTTTCCCAACTCTCAGGCAATTTTCGAATTCCATCTTGAAAGAATGACTCGTCTTTGGAGGAGATCATCTTTTGGAAAACGGACCGAACTAATTTGTACTCTCATATAATAATTACATATTATTAATTACGACAGCTATAAATGTAGTTGTAGGACATTGAGTATTTTTATTTAATACAGGCGTACAAGTTACATTTAGTTTAACTTAATCTAATCATCGTACACATTTTGTTCTAATTGAGCTGTGTACAAAGCTTTACTCTGTACATTTCTGTGTACATTTATGTTGAGCAATTGGAAAACACCCCTTTTTGCAAAACTTCTGTTATATTTTAATTATAGCGTTATAATTTTTTTTTTATCAAAATATTTAATTTACAGCTAAAAGTATAGATTAAGTAAAAATATAACTGTATTATAATAAAAAGATTATGTGTATTTCTTAATTTTCCTTTTAATTTCTAACTTATATTGTGATTCAGATAGTCCTCTACAATCCTATATAATCTTTTAGTTTTCTACAAAGTATAAAAAGACTCCTGAAATATTTTAGCTGTCAACTTCAGTAGCGATCCGGAAATGATCTTTGACAGCTGAAAAATATATACAGTATCATTATTTCAGGAATTATTTTGCACTTTCTATCTTCTATGTGATACATCGGACATATGCATCTTAATTTTCTGCATATTTTTCAGGTTTTAGAATTACGAAATTATGTTTAATAAAAAAAACTAAAAATAAAACTATATGATTACATAGTATCAGTGTTATACATGCTATATATATATTGCTTTTATTAACGTTTAAACAAAAAATACTGCAAAAGTACATTTTCAGACTGATTTTTAAAAAGTAACGAAAAGTTACGTAACTAGTAACTGTAACGGTAACGAGTTACTTTTAAAACGCGATAACTGGTAACGGTAACTTGTTATTTTTTTTACTTGGTGACGAGTAACTGTAACTTGTTACTTTTAAATTGTACATAACTTTCCATTCCCTGATCCCGTGTCACACAAAAACTCCGAATTGTCACTATCTTTTATGTTCACCGGCCAATCATATGTAGATTACCAAAGGACAAGCAGTTAGAACTGATTGACGGGACGGAAATACGGCTGTTTTGCATCAAAGTGCCGATCGCGAATAGACTTCCGGTCTTTTCTGAGACTTCGTAAAGATCTAAGATCAAAGAAATTCAGTGTTGTTTTCCTTATTTTTTGAAAAGATATGGCTATCTTGGATTTTATCTTAAAAAACTTATTTTTGCGTTACTATACAAGTTTGCTTCGAAGATCATTAGATATAATGTTTTATTAAATAAGTAATAGAAATACGCAGGTAACAGATAACTTTAATTTAATTATTTTATGAATTCTTATCAAAACTAATGTGACACACAATTTAATTGTGATATAATAATAATATTAATTATTAAAACAAAGACAAAATAACGGGCAACGAACTGAAAATAAAATTATTAAGACATAAAATCAAGAAAACAAACGATATACTTAAATTAACATTAACAGACGTTTCGACACTGATCGGGTCATTTTCAATGCTAATAACTAGTTTAAATATAAAATCTAAGACGAAATTTCACATATATTAAACACATATATTAAACACATATATTAAAAAATATTAATTATAGTTTTAATTTTTAATAATAAACATCATATAATATACAATAATCATATTCGTTTTTATTACGTTTGCATAATACAAAACTGATTTTACATGTTAAAAAACAGTAAGGTAAATGTACCAGTTCGTGGACACGACCCAATTGTTGGACAAATTGTGACAATTTTAAATATTAAGCTTTTGATGATATGTGTTACTCTAAATAAATTTTTAAGTAATTTTTCATATTATTTAGAAATTAAGTATTATATAATTTATTCAAATTAAAAATGATACTTTTGTAAAAAAAATTTCGTTTATGGACAATCGTCCATTTATTAGGACATTCACACATATGCGTGTATCAATTATTGGACATTCCTTAGCGTACCTGTCTACTGCAAACATATTTTGTATATATTGCATATAAAACTTTATATAAAATTTCACTAATTACAATTTCGATAAACTTTTTTGAACAATCTTGATTGATAAGTAAGTAAATTGCGATTCTCTTCTATAATAAGAAAATTGCTCATTATTTGTCCAATAATTGGGTCATACTTTTGTGGACACAAAGACACGTCACATTTTTTGTCCAATAATTAAGACATTTGAATCATATTATATTTATGACTAAATACAATTTATAATAAACGCAAATAACATATTTGATAATGGATTTAGTTTCAGAAAACATCCATTCTTACTAAGCACGTGTAATAAACTAAAATTTTAATGTTTCTAAAGTTTAAATAAATGATTTCATCATGGAATTCCTTAATTGTCCAATAACCGGTACATTTACCTTATATGGTACGCTTATATCACTTTTATACACTTATAATACGTATAATGAACGTTTAATATACCGATGATCGAAACTAATATTAGTTTTGATAAAAATCCATAAAATAATTAAATTAAAGTCAAACCCAATAAACACATATGATGGCATATTACGTTTGTACAATACTATATTTTCTAAACATTTATATAATAAATGAGAGTCCTTTCATAAATTATATACGTTTTAAATAAATGTTTGTCCGATTATATAAATAAACGTAGAAACACCCTTCAAATTAAACGCTTTTGTCTATATAGTGTTTTTCAACGTATAAAATCAGTTTTGTATTATGCAAACGTAATAAAAACGGATATGATTATCGTATATTAAATGCTATAAAAACGGTACAAATTTAAACGTTTATCTGATATACTAATGATATACTTATACCATATTTTACGTATAATGCACGTTTAATATACTACCATCGTGTGTTTAACAATCATTTTCGAAACTATCCAAACAGCGTGCGATTATAGCTCAGCGTTAGCCTGTTATGCTACCACCTCAAAGGTCTTAGGTTCGAATCCCATCGATATCCGTATGCGTTTTCAAAAATTATAAAATATCCTACACGTACTTGAAATTCATAAATTGTATATAGAACTATTATATATTAATTCTATAAGTCTACATAAAACTAAATTTAAAAAAACGAATTCTATTTAAAAATTAAAAAAAAATTTTTTTTATTCGATTAGAAAATAATTGATTTTTCCTCACGCGTGCACGTAATGTGCCCTATAACGCAACGCTTTTGCGTACGGTAAATAGCAAATATCTCAAGCCGTTGAGTTATTTCTCTAACCCCACGCAAAAGCGTTGCGTTATGAAAAATAACGCAACGCAGTGGTAGCGCTCGTACAAATAACTACACGGAGAAAACGCGCGCGACCGGAGCGTCCTTTCGGGGCATCTGGGGGGGGGGGG
>NW_017278705.1:198877-199740 GCF_001594065.2 Cyphomyrmex costatus | reverse complement strand
AAAAAATAAAAAATAAAAAAAACATGGAGCCAGAACCCATCACGTCCTCGTCGTTGGCTCTGGGTCGCGCTAAGTGTGGGTAATATTTTATGTGCCATGTGCGTAATTAATAGTTAATAATTATAACAAATTTAAAGCTACAGCTCCCCCCGAAACTTTTTCCTGGCTACGCCACTGGTCATGAGGCATTTCTACTGTCCGCGGAGCGGTGAGGAGGACAATGCAACATTTGGTTGATTTTCGAATTGCCTCCGTCTAGCTTTCGCTGTTCCTCCACAACACCGCACCGCGCATAATATATTACCACGAAAAGTAACTGTTTTACATTTATTTAATAATTTTGTTTTATAATATGCAATCGCGTTAACGAAAAAAAATATATATATGTTGTTATAAAACTGACGCGTCAATATTAGACGGTTAGTGAAAGCAGCCTTGGGGATTGTTTTGATGTGGAAGGGCGAAGTCGCACGTCCCCCCCTCGCCTGGCTCACCGATAAACCGTGCAGTCATCATTTAAATGCATATTAAATAAAATTATTATTTTAAATACTACCGACTGCTGACCGATATGACGTATATATTTAAAACTATCGCAGTACTATCATGAGTTAAATTGTTAATATATTACCACGAAAAGTAACTGATTATTAATTAAAGTTGCCAGTACAAAGTGAACATACGTAAAGTGTACGTAATTCTCGGCTGATTTTCGAATCGCCTCCGCTTTTAAATATCATTCAACTTACAATAACGTTTAATTGTAATAATCTCACTATTATAATTAAAAGTAATGAGCAAAAAATACAAAATTTTGTATTATTAAATATTTATTTACGAAGAATTTTAATTTCTTTTTCGGG
>NW_017278705.1:168088-198830 GCF_001594065.2 Cyphomyrmex costatus | reverse complement strand
CCCATAAGTCACACTCGCTTCGCTCGTGCGAATTTATAATTGTATAACATATTACTAACACAGTGCACTCGTAAGGAAAAAATCTATGTGCAACTCATGTGCTAATTGTCTATAGCGCGGCGCGGGCGCGGGGGAGCGCAATAAACAACTTACCACACATGTTACACAATGTAGATACTATTAACGTATAATATACCATCATGTGTTTATTGGGTAACTGCGTTGACTCCCATCGCCTCTTTATTACCACTTTTTTTCGTTAATAATATTTTTATATTAAAATATGCTTATAGTAAATGTTCAATGTGACTAGGTGAAGATGATGAAAATAACGTTTAAAAAACAGAGAGAAATAACGTATAAAAACTGGATATGAATACCGTTAAAAAAATCAAATTAGGACAACGTTTAAAAACCGGATGTGAACAACGTTTAAAAACTGGATGTTAATAACGTTAAAAAAACGAACATATATCGTTTATGACAACGTTTATTAGCCGGACATCATAACTAAAATTATACGGAACTGATATACGTTGAATCTAGTTATTATATCACAATTAAATTGTGTCACATTAGTTTTCATAAGAATCCATAAAATAATTAAATTAAAATTAAACCCAATAAACACATAATGATATATTAAACGTTCATTATACGTAAATATATAAAAATGGTATAAGTGTACCATATATACTTAAGATAAACGTTTAAATTTTTATCATTTTTATACCTTCGTATAACATACGATAATCATATCCGTTTTTATTACGTTTGCATAAGACAAAACTAATTTTATTCGTTAAAAAAACAATACACGGAAAAAAGGATTTAATTTGAAGGGGGTGTTGAAAACGTTTATTAGTTGTATAATATTGTAGTCGTAAAAACGTATATGTAAAATATTTGTACGAAAATTTATTGACGTTTTAAAGACGTATATTAAACCGTTTGTACAATACC
The DNA here is from genome assembly GCF_001594065.2 of Cyphomyrmex costatus. Classification (NCBI taxonomy): domain Eukaryota; kingdom Metazoa; phylum Arthropoda; class Insecta; order Hymenoptera; family Formicidae; genus Cyphomyrmex; species Cyphomyrmex costatus. The sequence goes on along the minus strand of NW_017278705.1, from coordinate 197,867 downwards.
GTATTTCCTAAACATTTATAAATGAGAGTTCTTTCAAAAATTATATACGTTTTAAATAAACGTTTATCCGACCTATATAAATAAACGTAGAAACACCCTTCAAATTAAACGCGTTTGTCCATATACTGTTTTTTAACGTATAAAATCAGTATTGTATTATGCAAACGTAATAAAAACGGATATGATTATCGTATATTATACGAAGGTACAAAAATGATAAAAATTTAAACGTTTATCTGATATACTAATGGTATACTCATACCATTTTTATACCTACTTTACGTATAATATACGTTTAATATAGTATCATGTGTTTATTGGGAGAGGAACCAATTTTGCATCGTGAATATCTTTACGTAATTTCGCCCGTTTTGTTTCGCTCGAATTCTTGTGATGAGACGGGGATATCCAACGATGTGCTTGTACGCGATAGTTCTCGGTGAGGTAGGAGAGATATCGGAGAAACGCCGATGTAAACGGGCACGTTGCGGCGTTCCTTCTGACATTCAAATGTTGGCCGCCGTGCTGACGAAAAAGGATATGTACGAACCCGACATCGCCTATTCATCGCTCAAAGGGATCATTTATCAACATATTTGATATGCTCCCCACACTTACCCCCTTTCTAGACCGATACAGAGAAGAGTCGCGAGAGCGTGTTAATCTCTCTCCTTCCTTCCCTATCTCTTTCTCTCTCTCTCTCTCTCTCTCTGGCGCGCGCGCGCGCGCGAGTATACTTGCTGTTCGCTCTCGACTTCTATAGAAATAATATGCTAATCGCGCGAAGGTGGAGTTTAAAAAGTGCTCCGATAAATTCTCAAGACTTTTGACGTAATTTCGTCTCTTCTCACCGCAGCCACAACGTCTTCCGAAAAATTCTTTTTGCACGCGCTTTCCGGCGTCTTGAGAGAACTTTACCTTACCACGTACATGCCCCCGGTATACATATATCATCGGAGGGATATACTTCACCTCGTAAAATTCTCCTGGATCTCCGCATTGCGTCGCGTTTGGCGATTTTTTCTCGATCATAATATTTTACTAGCAAATACAAAATAACAATTGTCTTTGCAATAAATATAGTTTAAAAAATATCGTTATATGGATTTAATCGTCATATTAATGTTGATATAAATACCATATATTGATATAACATCAAGGATGAATTTAATACCAATACGATGAAAATTATACATATAAACACTGCTTGGCAATAAATACATATTTTTAATTAATTGGTGAAAAATAACAACGACCTTATCTTTGGAAAATTGTAACTTTATGATACGATAATTAAATTAGAAATTACAATAATTTATGTTAAGTTATGTTAAAATTAAGTTACATTAAATGTATATTTTTTTGGTTTTTAAATAACCAAACATCAAATGCCGAGAAATTTGTTTACAGCGCATGAAGATTCCTTTCTGCAGCTATAATAAAATTTCTCTAGAATATATATTCACATAAGTTTGCTTTTTAACTCACATCAAAACCGAAGTATTCACGGAATAAGTAGAAAAATTGAGTTACATGCTTGATCGGCTAACAAAACCTCGTCGAAACTCGAAACCTTTCAGTTTTCTGGATGCAAACGTGCTCGTGCGCGTCGGAACGGTATAAGTGATTGACGTGGAGCGCTAAGATCATTCACAAATCCCCTCATCGGCATTTATGCACGCGGTGACGCATACGCACATATTTATGCACCCCTGCCCCTTACATGTTGCGGCCTCATACATACATCGGTTATATTAGCCGCAAATGCCTAAACGCCTCGATTTCGAAAAGAGCTTTTATTTAAAAGCGCTTCTACACGGAAAGAATTATTTTGCTGTGGTATAGTTAAATACAGATTTAAAAATAATTTCGTTAGATTATCAAAATAATTATAATATGTATAAGGATGCTCAAGTTGATTGCTAAAATATTGAAACTTTTAACAGTACCTATCACTTATTATGTTTGAATGTCTTAGGCCCGGTTGCACCAACACTTCTTGATTTTAAGCGAGACTTAAAACTCTATCTATCTCGTTTTAAAGCCGAAAAGGAGACAGAGACAGAGACAGTTTAAGTTTCGCTTAAAATCAAAATCACGTTGGTGCAATCAGGCCTTACACAATTATTTCTGCATTAGTTGGACAAAATTATTTTCTGTACTTATTTAAATCTTTAAGAATTTCAGTAAAATCTTTCTGTATATTTTATTGAAACTTATTGAAGCGAATCTAACGAAAATCATAATTTAAGTAAATGTTACTTTTTATATTCTTTATTATATTAATATTTCTTGTGTTGACTTCCTATTTTTTATTATCACGAAGAACGACTTGATTCCTTCTTTGCGCATCTCAGAAGTTTTTTTTATCGCTATTTATAAACCCGAAATTGCAATAAAAAAAATGTTTCATTGTCATCGATCGTTACAGATGTCCACATCAGACTAATCGTCCGAACGTTCAATTTTGGAGCGCCACATCAGCGATAGACACTTTGAAGCATATTGAGATAGAATCCGTGGTCGAGATCGCCATTTACTTTAAACTCTCTTTTCCATATTTATCTCGATCTACTTCATTACGGCCACTTCGGGCGTTTCTTTTTCCGTCTTTTTTCCAGCCGAGTGTCTTTCAGTTAGGATTACGACTCACTCTCCCGGGCGAACGAATGGTTGTACAGTTATTAGGATCACCGCCGGCGCAGATTGCTTTTGCATGAGTCAGAATTTATGGACGGCGATGATAAAGTCTCACAAAATTGTAATCGAATGTCTTTCATAACGATCCTGTTGGAAAGTTCTCTAATGTGATGACGACTGTAAATTCTTTGGTCCATTGAATCTTAAACATCTTAAACAGAAAGAAAGTTACAAAATTGATTTCTAATTTGGTCAATGATGGTCTAAATTTGTAATTTGAAATTTACACACTGCATATGGTTGTTTTTTTTTTTTTAAATAACCATTACCGTACAAGATACAATTTGCTTCATCTGTACAAACATGGGTTATTAGAATCCATTTGTTTTTTCACGTATTCAAAATGATTAAAAAAATCTCAAAAAATTTATTAACATACTTTCAACTTTCTAAAATAAATATTAAAATTTTATTTTGGAAAATAATAAAATGTAATGTAATTTATAATTATGGAAAGATTCGTAGATTGGGAAAAAATGGCATTTGATTTAAAAAACTATAACTTTTCATAATAAATGAATATAAAGAAATGACTCCATGATTTTGTAGTTTAGATATGAAGTTTTGAAAAAAAAATTAGAACTTCGAATTCTACAAAAAGTTTAATTATTTGAGCACATGAATATGAGTAATTTTCAACTAGGGCTCACTATTATACGTTTATATGAAAACACGTTTACACGTATAATTAGTATATCCGTTTATTAGAAATGTTTTTCCGAATATTTTCACTTTTTTTATATAAACGTTTATCTTTTTATTAAGGAGTATGACGGATTAAGAAAATCGAAAATTTTTTTGGGTATAAAAAAGACGTTCGAATGTAGTAAAAAAACGGAGAAAATATTTATTTCATTTTAAACCAAACCTTATTGTATATTATATGATTATATCCTATACAAAATAATATTGTATATTATATTCTAGTATGTTATAAACTAGATAATTCCAATATATTAACGAATGCAATAATGCAATATAATATATGTAATAGGCGTGTGCGCAGTACGCGCCTTTAAAATGTTAACTCGTTCACTTGAAATAATATAAGGACCTTTAGAAAAATTATATATTTACACAATTATATAAGGTTACAGTTACACAATTAACAAATACTAAAATCTTTTTAAGATCGTACAATTGATAAACAATAGACAAACAAGAAGAAGGAAACAAATAACGGTTAAAGCCTATAACGGTCAAAGCTGGATCACAAATGCTTATTAAAATTATGTGTGAATTTTATATACTGCGTATGTAGTCCTCCTAATCGCGTGCCGAAAATTTTTTTTTCATACTTACAACACAACACTAAACAACTACCGCAGTAATATCACTTTTAGTTAAATTGACAAGCAATCTAACAATTTTTGATGTTTATAGCATCTTATTGGATCTTAATAATATGTTGAAAGACATATATTAAAATTTAACGATGTAATATTAAATTAATAAATAATTCAAATAAAAGATGATTAGGGGGACTACATACGTAGTATATAAAATTCACACATAATTTTAATAAGCATTTGTGATCCAGCTTTGACCGTTATTGGTTTCCTTCTTCTTGTTACTTATTGTTACACAATTAAGTTAGTAAACAAACCGTAGAAGCATTTTTTTAGTAGAATTAATTTATATGTTAAATATGATATGCTAAATTAACCCACATTTTATTCAATTACCTTACAATTAGAATTTTCGTTTTAAAATACTTCATATTTATGTTATTTGTTCACTTATTGTAGAGTATCTGGACTAACTGGACAATTCAGATGAACGGGATAAGAAGATGCAAAAAAGTAGACTTTTAATTTTATTAAAAAACGTTAAAATATTTAAAAAGGTATTTTTCATAGGCAGATATGTTAAATATACATGTAAATGTATTTTCGTTTAAATATGTAATAAAACACGTATATTCGGAAAATCGTTTTTTTAATAAACGGATATGTTAATTAAACGTGTAAACGTTTTACCTTCAAGTAAATGTTTTTCTGAAAGCGAATATGAACGGATAAACGTTGTACGTTTACACGTATCTTCGAAAAACGGAATAAAATTAGAGCCCTATTTTGAACAAGAGACAAATAAAAAAAATCGAATTAAAATATGCATTTTTTAATTTTGTTGTAGTATAATGTATTTTTTAATAAAAAAATATATAAAATGTAAATACATATTTATAAATATATATAAAAGAAAAGCTTTACGTTTTACAGTCTACACATACGTAAGTACGATGGTGCTCACAAATCGGGTTTTTGCACATAAAATAATGAATAAATAATTCTTTTAGAAAAAATTCTTTTAATGATAACAAACATTCAGATATTAATTTAGAGTAAAAATAGAATACTTATAATGATTTTGACACAATTTTTATTTTTCACAAAAAGCACCCTTTGTATACTTACATTGTATACTTACTTTGTATACTTACATTTCGCTGTCTCCGTCCCACGCGCGGTCAATGCCGCACGATGGTCAAGCGGCATTTAGCCTGCGCACGGAGCGGTGAGGTGAGGGGGACAGCGGAGGCAGAGGCGATTCGAAAATCGGCCGAAAGTTGCATACACTTCACATATGTTCATTTTAATTAATAATATATCAGTTATTTTTCATGGTAATATATTATTATTATTAGATAAAAGGGTCTGAATTTTTTAGGATAAATATATAATTAAAAATATTATTACACATAGGTAGGGGAGAGTGGTCTAAATCGGACCTTTATAGTTTTTGTTTTCTATAAGGCGTAAAAAGAGTCCGATCATAAAACAATGGCGCCGTTCGAAAGATTATTTAATTTCCTTCATTTTTGTTTCAGACCATTTTGACGTATCTCTTACTTGTATTGAACTATAATGGAAAATGTAAAAATGCATTTCCCATTCCGATTTGGAACTTATAGTTCCTATAGCTCCTATTTTTATGGACTTTTAGATAGCATTTTAAAATATTTTAATTAATTTTTGTTAGTATTGAGTAAAAACGAGCAATTTAAGATAAAAATATAGTTTATATTATTAGAATTAAAATTAATAAAAGATTCCATTAAGTCTTAGTCTGATGATATTTTATTGATTTATAGGCCTATTCTGTAACTTTTAACGACAGTTCGGTATCATTGTACTGTCATTGCGCAGCTTTTTCACCATGTGAAATACTTGCGCAACGACATCCCTATCTAGTAAAATTGTCGTTAAAAAGTTACAGAATAGGCCTATTAGTGTTCCTTAGACCAGATCTGGTCGGTCTATCACAAGTACTACAATCAGGTTGTGGCAAACCTTCTTTCTTCGATGAATTAACTGACTCACTCGTCTTTTTAATGTTTTTTGAAAGGTTCGTTTTGGACACCCAAGAGGTCTGATTTGGACGCGGCCGGGTACTTTCGAACGATTGAAACAAATTTTACAATAAACCGCAAAAGTAATCACAAAACTCTTGATATTTTTGAATTCTACACTCTTTAATTATCTTGAATCAATTATCGTTCAAATTTTTAACATCTTTTAAATAATGATTTACAAGGATTTTCTTTTTTAAAAAATACATATTTGCGTCTATTCTATGAACGTCATGACAGAATACTACCAAACTGCTGTTACATGTTCAGTGTCTTATAAGGACTTTACATTATAAATGGTACGCAAATCTGCTTAACCGTATTTATTTAAATTAAAAAGATTTGGTCCGATTTAGGACATTCTTCCTTATAGAAATAAAATATAATAGTTATATTTTAATTTTTTGAGATAATTAATGTATTCCTTGGTTTTATAATATAATATCGATTATTTATGAATCGTTATTTTGAAAATGTATTTAAAAATTGTATATGTATATTTCCTTTAAGATTTTTTGAAACTATATTATTTAATGCCTCATTGTGATCTTTTCCTTTAAAGTAAAACAACATATATACTAAAATTATGAAATACGTTGAACAGTGTCTACCATAGCATTCGAGTTTTCTTCCTTTTCTCGTTTGACGGGGCATACGCCCCGCGATTTAAGTCGTCGACTTTTATGGGAGTAGTTTTCACGGAAACGGTCCGCGACAAGCCAACATAAAAGGGGGTGGAAGTTTCTAGTAATATGGCGTCTTCTCGCGGAATATGGCGGTAACTGTATACAAGAGATAGCGACAATATTGAGGTGGTGAGACGCTCCAAAGAAAACTGATCCTATATACTTGCGTTGCATGCGCTGCAATATCAGATCGGCACTTTTTCGTAAAATTTCTTTTACATTTGATTATTTGCTTATTTTATACACAGAGAAAAAGATTTCTTTAAATTTAACGAATTTTATTGAATCCAAATAAATTTATGCATTGGTATTATTCAACTGAATCGATGTTTCATTTAACAAACATGAATGTTTGGTTTTTTAACCAATATATATCGTTACCTAAAACTAAATATTTATTTGAAAAGAATAAATATTTTTTGTTAACAGAAACAATTTAAAAATGTTTGTAATAAGGCTCAATAAATTTAAAAATAATGAAAAAGAAAAAGGGCTACGAGACAAAAAATTCGTTAAAATATACAATTGTTTGTAAATAAAACAGATAACAAACATTTCGACCTCTATTTTAGGTCATTATCAATGTTACAAAGATTGTAAGTTGTTAACAAATGTTCAAAGAAACAATTTTATTGTTTTATTCAAACATTTTATTACTTCGCTTAAAGTATTGCATTATTTTACTGAAATCATAATATTGTTATATCAAACCACTTCATTGTTTCACTTAATGTATTGTACTATTTTATCTAAATTATAATTTCGTTAATCACGCGTGTGCCTACACGTTAATCTTCTTCTTCTTTGTTAATGGCTCCTGTCTCCTTTCTAAAGTATGCGGAGGCAATACGGCCAGATCACGTCTTATGGAATTACAATAGTCAAGGGTGATGCAATGCTCGCGAAAATAATGTTGCCCGAACGGACACCGGGCGCCTGCGTCTACATCATGACGCCAAAATAACGCGCGTCAGGACGAATGAACAAGTCGAGCCAATTTGTGAACATGCAACAGCCCAGATGGATGCAATTGCTCAGTCAAAGTCGGCAACACTTTCAAAAATATTAGATTGAAAGCACCCGATCCAAAACGCGTCCGCCGCGGTTGAGTTGTTCTTCGGAACTTGCCTATACGTTAGTAATGACTGACAATATAGCTAAATCATGGACCTAAGAATCTATGGACGGGGCACTAGGCAGTTCGGGTGGTTAATCCGCGGTAAGGGGAGTGTAGCGCTATCTCTTTCTAATTGTAAGATAGGACCCCATCGGGTGTTTCCGTCGTACACCCGATGATTCTCGAAAGACTAGATATTCACTAACCTTCATTTTCTAATTCCATTTGCGCGTTGCATTTCTTTTTCGGATCAGTCCGATTATCACAGCCCGAAATTATACAGGTCGGCATTGTCTTTTTTCACGGAGACGCAAACCTCAAAATGCTCTTTTTCGAGTATATATGTACCTTTGGACCGTTCGGACGTCTTCGGTTAATTTCGTTACCTAGCCGTTGGGTCTTCTTGTAGAAAGAGATGTTAAACGGATAAAAAAGGAAAGCGCACTCACTCCCCTTACCGCAAAGTTGTCAACCCCCTTACCTACGATCTCACTTTACGCCCCGTCCATAGATTCTTAGGTCCATGGGCTAACTGAACAACTGAAGTACAATGCGAAGAACTTATTGCGCACTAAAACCGCGATGATGCCAACGAGTGATTGAATGTTAAAAATGAATCATTTAAATTAAAGCTTGCAGTGGTAACTTCAAACAATAAATTAATTGTAAAGAATAACACACTTATTTCAATCAAACACATTTATATTAATTTTATGTAAAGAAAACGTTTTATTTCTTAAAATAATATTAAGTGTCATAAAATAAAATGTTATTTCAAACATATTGATCCAAATAAACGAATTATTTTGGCCAAACAATATGGTTTCAATGCATTAAAATAAATTTAAATAAAATAAAAATTATAAGTATTTCTACATGTTTATAAATATATAGAGTATCTTAAAATCATATTATCTTTTTTTAGCGATAAAGAACGCAACATTATACGTACAAAAAAGTTAGAAATAAATCTGTAGACACAGAATCTCGAGATGTGGAAAGGATACCATAAGCTGCAATAAACAAACCTTCTCATCGATTGGATAGAGGAGTTATTCAAGGAGTAGCGTAACTGCACTTGATCGTGGATTAATACAGGGATTGCGCTGAAGTGCGCTTTCCTTCGCAATCCGTTGATTGCATCTGGCATTTGTGTCACGCTCTTGAGCGTCCGGCCGATATGCCCGGACAAATTGGAAATTGGTATTCAGCCCGTTGCCCGCTGTGGATGGCCAGACGGATTTGCGAAGGAGCACCTTAGTTCCCGAATACTGGGCAAGAGTGCTTGTACGTGCTGGTCGTAGGCTGCGGAGTAAGCGACGTTAAAGTTGCTCAAATAGCTTCCTGACGATCACCTAACGCTAGAATATCAACAGAAAAGACGGAAATAAACGGAGTAGGACGGATCTTTTCTATTGTACAAGTCTGTACGATTTAAATATTTGTTTATAAACATAAAGAGTAAGAAGAAAATGTAAAAATAACAAAAACAGAACAAAATAAAGCTTATTGTAAGCTCAAGTAATTAAGATAAAATTGAGGTTAATAAACGCAATCGTATGAATTAGTATATAATTAAACGACATCAAAAGTAAAGTTAATATGGCATCATATAATGATGGAATGTCACAACAATCAATTCAATACGTCGCCACCCAGGTCAAAGTTTTATTAAACGAGCTAATATATAAGTTTTTAATTTATACTATAATATCATTACAATTTACTAAACGGAACGTTTCGACTTTACTAACAATAAGTCTTTATCAGCCGTAAATAATATGAACATTTGACAAACCCTTTATATACAATAATTATAAATCCAACAATACATTCAACGCTATTTCTATAAAACTAAGATGTCAATAAATTGATGTCCTTATCATTACAATATCAAACTGAAGGTTAATATACAATACCAAATGAAACTTACTTTTAAACAATTCTACTAATAACAATAGTAACTGTAGGCTTTCAGTGATATTGCGTCCAAGGAACGGACAATTGTTTGAATAGAACACAGAGCTTTATTATACGAATTACAAAGAATCAAACTAGCGTAAATCGTCAGTGTAAAAAACAGTATCTTCATGAATTATCGAACGCAACATGCAACGATAAACGAGAGCTTCTAAAACCTTTTTTAATGCACGAACTCTGTTATCTTTTTTGTTTCTCTAGCTCTCTTTTATTTTATCACCGCAGCGTCGCGTAGGAATAACTTAATAGTGACTTATCGACTGTGGAAATTATCCCTAAGGGGCTGCGCAAAATAAAAGGAACAGGGAACAGAGAATAAGAATTTCAACTTATCAGATACACTTATCAATACACACTATTTATTCCACAGTATATGATTTCTGATAGGTTGAAATTCTTATTCTCTGTTCTCTGTTCCCTGTTCCTTTTATTCTGCGTAGCCCCTAACAGTAACAAAGAACAAGATAAAGATAAAAAATCGGCAAAAAAATTGTTTTTCCATTTATCCGCGGAGTCACACAATCAATTACGAAAATGATCAGTAAATCGGTTTACACAATTGGATACAAATGTATAACAGTACATTGTGTAACAAGTGTATATTTATAGTTGTTTATTGTGCGATGCGGGCGCGCTGCGCACCCGCGCTCGTGTCGCGCTATAGACAATTATAGCACATGAATTGCACATAGAATTTTTCATTACGAATGCACTGTGTTAGTAATATGTTATATAATTATAAAGTCGCATGAGCGGAGCAATGCGAATCTAAAGTCGCACAAGCGAAGTGAATGCGACTTATGGGGTGGTGCGTGGGGAGCAGGAAGCAGAGGGGGTTCGGGGGGGGGGGGCTGCGCCCCCAAAAAATAAATTAAAATATTTCGTAAATAAATATTTAACAATACAAAATTTTGTATTGCTCATTACTTTCAATTATAATTGTGAGATTATTACAATTTGAAATTAAATTTAAACGTTATTGTAAGTTGAATGATATTTATAGATACTGTATTGTCGTTTTGTCGTAGTTACTTTTATTATTGGAAAAAACTTCCCCCCCCCCCCCCCAGATGCTCCGAAAGGACGCTCGGTCGGCGCGTTTCTCCATGTTAATATCTATTTGTACGAGCGCTATCACTGCCTTGCGTTATTTTTCACAATGTAACGCTTTTACGTGGGGTTGGAGAAATAACTCAACGGCTTGAGGTATTGGCTATTTACCTCACGCAAAATCGTTGCGGTATAGGGCACATTACGTGCACGCGTGAGGAAATAGTATATTGTGTAACCGTGAGGGAATGTTGTTTATTGTGGGGACGGGCGCGACGGCACGAGTGAAGCGAGGTGTAGGGCACATTACGTGCACGCGTGAAGAAAACAAATTAAACAAATTCATTACACAAAGATGAAAAAAGTTTATATGATAACAACAACTTAGTCTATAAGATACAATGTAAAAATTGCGATGTATCATATGTGGGGTAAACGAAGAGAAGACTCAATACGAGATTAAATGAACATATTAAAAACAAAAACTTAGATGTGTCTAAACATTCGGTACTAACGTTAACCATAATTTTGATTGAAATCACGTAAAAATATTAGACTCGGGTAATCAAGATACAATAAAAGACTCATTTCTGAAACGCTACATATTGTTACGCCCATATCGTCTCGACACCCGTTAAGCGCCGGAATTCGCTGTCCCTGGAAAAGGAAGATCGCGTTGCCAAGCAACGAGATCGCGGTTGTTTGACAGATTTCGCTGAGAGCTGTCTTCGCGCGCGGACGTGATCTCTCTCATCTCAAATTATATATCGTTTCTCGTTGTGTTCCTTGTTATTGCAATAAACATTCTTGTTCATTCTAATTTGCGAGTTCTTTTTATTTTCACGAACGTGCTCGAGTGATGCGTCGACGGGACGTATCATAACAATATAAAAGACTTTGGCGATGAGACCTTCTGTCTTGTCGTCGAAACGTAAGAGGGCTCGGGGGAGGCCCTGGTTAGATGGCACCGGGCCGTTCAGGTCTCCCTCGTTAGGGTCGGACGCCAGTATCACAACGAGAGTGCGTGGCGTCTCGATGGAGAGGTTTCGGTCCCGCTGCGTTATGCGGAACTCCGAGGACGAAGGGGAGGACGACCGGCCTCTGCGAAGTGTGCATATCCCGTCCTCCTCCTTCTTTACCCTGGGGCAGCGGAGGGAAGTTGACCGCCAAATAGCCTCCCTGAATCGTGCGTCCACCATCGAGATGGCGCAGATGCTAGATGATTGACTGGCGGAAGGCGAGGCTGCCCATGTGAGGTCAATCTTTTCGATGAAGGTCCCCTTAGTGGACAGCTTAAGATGGCGCTTTACTTGGCGAGGGAGGTTTCCCTCCTTCTCGCCAATCGAGCCATGGGGCTTAGCGACATCGTGGCCTTTGACGCCGATCGGGCCGCTGCGCTCGATCAGGAGACAGCGAGACTCCGTGAAGAGATCGTCCGTCTTAAATCGGACCTCGAGTTGTCGCGAGCGACCGCGAAGTTCGCGGCGCGAACTACTTGAGAAAGAACCGTGCCTATGGTACTATGGGATACACACTATTTATTCCACAGTATATGATTTTTGATAGGTTGAAATTCTTATTCTCTGTTCTCTATTTCCTATTTATTTTATTGTACGAATCCGTTATATAATATATTCTGTATAAGAGCGCAGTCGATATAGGTGGCGCTTATTTCACCAGCATGGAAATGCTGTCCTTAAGATATCATCATCATGTCGGTTGCTAACGGGCATGCTTTTGTACTTTCTGTGCCTAATAATAAAGAGTCAGTATTTTAACAGTCATTCGATCCATAATCATTGCGGATCTTTCTCATCATATCCTTCGCGTATAGTAAAGACATAACAGTGGTGCCAGGTGTGGGGTTGTATCAGAAGTGATTGAGCCTCTCACGCTCAATATACGGAAAGGATCGAGACCGTATAGGTTAGGAAAGAAGCAAAAACAACAGAAACGATGGAAGTGCCACCGGAATTAATTCAGGCAACGACGTCTTTGCTCGCGATCCAGACATCGGCGATACATGCAGCAGCCGCAAATGCTTCATCGGATACAGCGAGAACGACGGTGCAACCGAGACCACCGTAATTTGCTATACCGGAATACCGATCGACGGAATCGACAACGGTTGCCGATTACTTTAAGCGTTTTGACTGGGCGCTTCAGTTAAGTACAATACCAATAGAACAGTTTGCAAATTATGCTCGCGTGGGTGCGGAGTTGAATAACGCTCTCAAATTTCTGGTCAATCCGCGTTTACCCGAACAACGTCGACATTAAAGAGACCCTTATCAACCATTTTGATCGCGTTAAGAACAAATATGCGGAAAGCGTTAAATTTCGCCATATTTCTCAACAAAAGGGCGAATCAGTCGCCAGTTTTTCTCTGCGTCTTCGACAAGGAGCGGTCCATTGCGATTACGGTGTCTTTCTCGATAAAATGCTTATCGAACAAATGCTACATGGACTTCAATCGCGTGAAATATGCGACGAAATAATCACGAAGAAACCCATTACATTTACCAAAGCGTACGAAATCGCGCATACGTTAGAATCGACACGCCATACGGGGGATGAGGTTAAGAATACTATTTCGTCTAATGCAGAATCGACTAACTTATTAAGATGCGCATCACAACCTCGAATAAAGAAAGCTAAAGAATTTTCTCGTTGTAGATTCTCGTCAAGGAACAGACCACGACAGCATACACAGAGCGCTACTCGTAATGATGCGAAACCGAGTCGAAATACGCACACTTGTAACGGATGCGGAGGCTCGCATGCACGCAAGGATTGTAAGTTCCGTGACGCAGAATGTCACAGTTGCAAGAAAAAAGGTCACATTGCAAAAGTCTGTAAATCAAAGGAGCAAACTACAAGTCAGATAGTAGCGACAGAGCAACCAGCTGAAAAAGTAGATGTAATACAGCGTCTAAACAGCCTCAAGCAGAATAATGCCATCAATACGGTCGGACGACAGTTTGTAACGGTACTTATCGAGGGCCGTAGCCTTCAAATGGAACTAGACAGCGGAGCATCATGTGGAATTATTAGTAAAGCTAAATTGCAAGAGATCAAACTTCATCAAACGCTTAATGATACAGACCTTCAATTCGTGAGTTACACGCACCATCATCTTAAATGTATAGGATACATTCCAGTAAATGTAACGCTGGGGAGCACCATGAGGAAACTCAATCTATATGTGGTCGACGGTAATAATGATATACTCTTTGGGAGAGAATGGATTTCTCAATTTGTTCACGAGATCGATTTTGAAAAACTATTTACAACCGCAGAGAAATTAAATAGTCTCATCACTCCTACGGTTCAACCACTGACGGTGGACGAAACTAAACGTCTTAATACGTTATTGCAACGATACGACGATATATTTAGCGAACAACCTGGGAAACTAGTTGGCCCGCCGGTATTGGTACATCTTAAACCAGACGTTACACCGATATTCGCTCGAGCTCGTGAGATACCTGTAGCTTTACGTGGAACGTACGCCAAAGAGATAGACAGCAAGCTCGCCTCAGGTTTCTACAAACGAGTCGAACATTCTGAATGGGCTTCGACTATCCACATTGTTATGAAAAAGAATGGGAAAATGAGAATTACGGGCAATTATAAGCCAACCTTGAATCCACGAATGGTCATCGATGAACATCCAATCCCGAAGGCCGAGCATATTTTTCACCGCATGAAGGGATCTACATTATTTTGTCACATAGACATAACAGATGCATATACACATCTAGTAATTGATGAAGAATTTAGTCACGCGCTAACATTGAACACACCTATGTACGGATTAATTAGACCAACGCGTGCTGTTTATGGCGCAGCGAATATCCCGGCAATATGGCAGCGGCGGATGGAAACAGTATTACAAGATATTCCCAATACTCTCAATTTTTTCGATGACATCTTGGTGTTTGCAGACAATTTCACGAATCTCCAGCAATAAATTCGATTTCCGACGGGTCGAAGTGTACCTACAGAGAAAAAAATCATAAATATATGCTGTGAATCTAACAATATATTATAAATTATTGCATGTTTATCTTCTGAAGTACAAAATCAAAGCGCATACTGCACATTGCTACTAACCTCGCAAAGTCTTTGACAATCAGGTGACCAGTTCTTGCCTCTTCCAACGGCAGCAATCCATTTTCTCTTCAAGGTCTCATCATGTGGGTATCTGACCAGTGCATAGCCTTGAGCACTCGTGTTGAAACAATTGTACGCAGAGCAACTCGATGGCATAGTGAACGCTACCTGTAATATACGAAATATCATGTTGTTTGTAATGTACAAATTGTACTTGATTAAGAATTTCATGTTACCAAATAAACATCCATAAACTTTAACACCTAAATGTACATCTCTTATGTAATAAAAGTTTACTTATAATTTTTGCTAATAAACACTAATATTTCGTTAAATTTATAACAAATTTAAAAAATATTAAAACATGATTTACTAACACGATCAACTAGTCGATCAACGATCATTAACCTTATACGACGAGATTTAGAGCGTCCCTGGTGGCAGACTGAGCTTCAGCAGTGTCTCCATGTACCCCGACGGCATGCCCGGACCATTTAACTGGGACGTAAATATTAAATCTCGTCCCGTCTAGACTTTACACTGCGCACATATTCACGAACGATAGGGCCGCTATGTGTTCTGACGTCAATGCATTGGCGTAGTGATGCTCAAATCTGCTCATTTCCTCCAGCCAATCACGTAATTGGTCACATGACCAAGTTGGCGATTCTCTCTACTAGAGGTTCTCTAACCCCGACGAATTCGATTCTACGAGGCAGAACCAGGGCCGATCCATGTACCTCCAGTACCCACGGAAGAACCGCTACAGCAGCCATTTTATCCACCAGGAGCCCCAACTCCTCCTGCGACATCGCCAGGACATCGTCCGTAAGAACGGGCTGTAGCTGAAACACCGCGACGACCTACACGTCAGCGACGACCACCCGAACGCTACACTCCGAGTTAGAGATACCATGAAGAATTTTCTACGATAGAAGAAAGGGAGGAAATATTATGTATAAGAGCGCAGTCGATATAGGTGGCGCTTATTTCATCAGCATGGAAATGCTGTCTTTAAGATATCATCATCATGTCGGTTGCTAACAGGCATGCTTTTGTACTTTCTGTGCCTAATAATAAAGAGTCAGTATTTTAACAGTCATTCGATCCATAATCATTGCGGATCCCTCTCATCATATCCTTCGCGTATAGTAAAGACATAACATAATATATTTTCTATAAGATTTGTTCTATGTGAAATATATTTCATGTTATAATTTTATTTTGTAATTGTTATATATGTACCGTCGAAAAATATTAAATTTTTATATAAAAAAAATTATAAACATCAATTTTAATAGATAACCAACTCATGATTTTAATTTTTAAAAAACCTACCATAAAGTAATCTTCCAGGATAGCGATCATATAACTCTTTTCCTAGTGAGGAAACGTGAAGTGAAATTTATGTGCGTGCGTGTGTGTATGTATACTGTAAATACATATTACATATATACATAAACATTTTTACTTTTCACGTTTTCACTTCAGGAAGAAGTTATATGATTGCTGCCTATCACAATCTAATAACATTTTGTGGGTGGTTATCGGGAACAATAATAAACTCACAAATGAGTAAAGTCTTGCCCGACAACCTTTATTAATATAATATAACGAGGTTATATGAGTCCTGCTTGTTAGGATAGCTAAACAGCGACTGGCGAGCGCCGTGATGCTCGCAAGGATCGAGCGATGTTAGCGCGGTGGGGTCAATGCCCTTTTGCCCAATCAGGCACTATCTGACGATTCCCGATAACCAATCCTAGCGGCTTCGGAAATCCGCGTGTCGGTTACTTCTGCTACGGAAATTTCCGGTAGCGACAAGCTCGCGCAAGAAGCTTCTCGAACGTTCTTCTTAGAACGATAACTGACTTACATACTAATAACGAAAATATGTGCCTACAATTTAAATAAAAGTTTCTAAAATCTAACGATTTTCTTGATAAGAATAACAAATTTTTTTTTTAAAGCGATGTTATGGCCAAAATTCATCTACAAAATGATGATTGTTGCTTACAAGAAGCTCCGCAGATGGCGATATTATGGCAAAAATTCACTAATAAAAATGGCGATTTTTGGCTATTAAAAGCTTCATAGATGGCGATAATAATTCAGAGTCATTTGGAAATCCTGCTCCGGGGTAGAGTCCTAGATATCAGAGAAGCGTAACCGATGTTCCGCGTCCTGATTGGCGTGACTGTCTTAGCCAATCATGACATTCATTTATTGGTATTAAAAATAGCTGACTAATAGACGATTGGTGGATTTCATAGTTCGTCTGCAAATGCCATTTTTAATACTTTTTTTAGTAATTTTGCGATACTGACTTAAGCCGGTTGCGCTTCTCTGATATCTAGTAGCGTTTTCTCTTGGCTGCACTAGTGTAGGGTGATTGCACCAGTTCATCTTTTTTTCCTTTTCCCTTCTCCTGGAGAGAAAAGGAAGAAAGATGAACTAGTGCAAAAGTTCAGCAATAAAGAACAGACTTACTGTCTGAGTGTTGCACTGGTACAGCCAAGAGAAAACGCTATAGGACTCTACTCCGGGGGTGGTCATCCGGGGCGCAAGGCGTGGAGAAGGGCTACGTGGGCCCTTCGACTCGCCGTGCCCTCCCCCGCTCAGGTCTGATGTGGCGCGCGGGGGTCGTGCGGCCCGCCGTGGTTCATCTTCAGCGGTTGGGACTCTCGTGATTACCGGTGCAAGGGGCTCTCTCCACGATGACGGGCTCTTCGGGTCATTCTAAAGGAGGGGAAGAAGAATGCGAAGAAGAAGAAAGGTGATTAGACTGCGCGCGGGGGTGGCGCTGGGCGGTCGGTCCCCGGTGCAGCCCCCGCTGTGGCGCGCACTTCCACCGAGGTGGTTGCCGCCGCGGCACGCGCCCCTGTTGCGTCTCGTGCGGGGCGTCGCGCTGCCGCGGCGTCCGATTTCTCTGCGGCGCCTGCCACCCCTGCCGCTTCAGGAGCGGGAGCCAATAGGGCCGCGAAGTCTAGAAAACCCGTGGGTGGTCGTCGGCCGCGCTCATCCGCGATGGCCGTGACCGTTACTGGCGAGGGTATTGGATATTCCGAGGTGATGCGGAGGGCTCGCGAGAGTATCTCCGTGCAGAACCTCGGCATCAAAGAGGTTAGGCCGAAGCGCTCGGTTAGCGGGGGTTTTCTGTTGGAGATCCTCGGTGCCGAGAGCGTGACGGCGGGAAGGCTGTTCGAGGAGATGCGAGATCTGTTCGTCGCGGAAGAGAGCGTCGTTATCTCGCGGCCGCAGCGGATGATGGAGCTTAGAGTCACAGGCTTCGACAAATCCGTGACTCAGGCCGAGGTGCATACGGCGGTGGCCCTCGATGGGCTGTGTTCGTCCGTACGAATCAGGGTAGGAGAATTGCGATTCACACGAAGGGGTCTCGGTTCTGTGTGCGTCTGGTGCCCCGCGGAGGCCGGGACCCTGATCGAGAAGATGGCAGGGCCATCTTAAATTGGGTTGGGCCAGAGCACGGGTGGAGATGCTGAGAGGTCCGCCCCTCAGGTGCTTCCGGTGCCAGGGCCACATATAGCAGCGGTGTTCGTCCACAGTGGATAGACGACGTTGCTGCTTTAATTGCGGAGAGGCCGGTCACGCGTCGCGGGCGTGCCGGCAGCGACCTCGGTGTCCACTTTGTGCGAAGCGGGGCCTGCAGTGCGGACACAGGTCCGGGTTAAGGGCTTGCAAGCCGATCGCGTCTTAGCCCTTAAGGGTTTGCGCCAGGGCGTCCTCTTCTCTCAGGTCCGGGGGCGAGACTTCGGCGGTGGTTAGAGGGGACGGGGACACCGTTTCCATGTCTCCTCTCTCTCCCAGGCCCTCCGACAATTCGCCGGAGGATCCGGCTTTGAAAAAGAGCCGGACGGAAGTCAGAGCGGGGCCAAGTGTCGCAGCCGAGGGTGGTGCTGAAACCGCTCCGGCTAACTGACGAGGAGGTCCACTCGTCGGATCGCGTCCACAACTATGTCTTCCTCTCGATATGGGGGGTTCCTTCGGGGGCTACAGAGTAGCTGGGGAAGGCGGGCTATGCTCGCTGCCTCCTGGTGCTCTCTGGCTCCGGACTGCCCTCTTCCAATGAAGGTTTTAGCATGCCCTGTGTGACGGAGCCGGGGGTCCACTTCCTTCGGCGTGGTTGAGCCGTGGTGCGGCTTTACCGGACTAATGCCGATGGGAAAGGGCCTGTAATACTCCCCCCCCCCCCCCCCCCCGTTAGGATGATGGCGGTGGGGTTTTAGTTGATAGTCGCCGTGCAGGACGGCCTGTCGCCATTGCAGGCGGTTAGGTTTGCTCGCCGGACGATAAATCCAACACTTCTCGGAGATGGTTCGCCCGGTGGTCTTTGGAAAATTTCCCTATCGAAAAAAAAAGAAGGTTTGAGCAGTCGGCATGATTCTAACTACAACCTATTGTACATGATGGAGTTAAAACAGTCAGCATTAGATGAGAGTAGTTCAACTCATTTGGTTTGCGCATACAAGACAGATTTTCGCAGTTTTCTTTTGGTTTCTCAGTTGTCGCATCGTTATTTTAAAGTGCTACCTCCTAAGCAGTTCCTTTGGCTATCGGGAACTCGTTCACGGCATGTTGTACAAAAAAGTGCGGTGTAGCAAAAAAATGTGAGAGTGAAATTTGTACAGTCGTCACACTAGTATACACAATTTTTTTTTTAATTACTATGGACCAGACTACGTGTGTCTTATAGATCCTTGTTTTATAGATTTTTGGATGCAAAAAACGATGTCACAAGCGAAAAAATTCTAGTAAGTCAGATTTCAAAGATAATTGAGGTTTAATATTTAAAAAATATTTTTTATATTTATTTATGCGATATTTAACATTTTTTTTTTATAAATAAGGTTAATGTTATCTTAAAATTTTCAGGAGTCATGAATGTATCCATCCCCTATACATATTCATCCACTATGCATCCTTTATGCATCCACTAAGAATGTATTCTTTTTTAAATTTCAATACATTATTCTTTAGCCATGTTTAGAACAGTTAAAGATAGGAGCCATTTCGGATATGAAGATTGGTAACGTTAAAATTACTTCACACAACAACGATGTGCGCGCGCACGCACGCACGCACGCACGCACGCACGCACGCACGCACGACGTTCTTAATTTTTCATTAAAATCATCACTTTTCGACCTGTTGTATCTTCGTAACGGCTTGACCGATTAAAAATTTTTTGCTCAAATTACTCGTGGCTATGCCGCCTTTCGGGACATATAACGTTCAATTCAAAATTTTTAATATTTTAGAAGTTATGCATCCCCCAAAAATGGATTTTGGTGGCTCGGGATAAGAGACTTGTAGTGTCTATTATTATTAATCTTTTCATATATTAACTAGTAGTTTTTGAACTGGCGGAGACACTATCGCGTCTCTTGATAATTTGCATCTCTCTCTCATCTTTGAAGTTATGTTCGTGTTAAACATAACCTTTTAAAAGTCTGTTAACCAATTTTTAAATTGTAAACATTTATTGCATAGTTTGTCATAGACATCAGGGATAGAATAAATCACACGGTGAAAATGCAAATGAGATGCAAACTAATGTTCTATCTAATATAATTTAAGAAGGTATTGTAACATAATATATTATTTATTGTATTATACATATATGTCTTAAAGAGGAATCTCAGTGAAACTTCGATAAAAAATTAAAAATGCAATTTTTTAATAAACCGATTTAATTGTTAAACCCTTCTTCATATATTTGAACAAAGAATTTTATTTTTGTAAGTAATTATACGATTTTTATAGAATTTTCAAAGATTTTAATTATTGTACTTAAATACTTTATGTATAATAGCAAGAGGGTTTTAAATTTAGCAATGATTTGTTTCAACTCTGACTAGTTTAAATAATTTTTCATCATGCGTGCACGTAATATTCCCTATACCGCAACGCTTTTGCGTGCGGTAAATAACCAATACCTCAAGCCGTTGAGTTATTTCTCTAATCCCACTCTTCTGCGCAAAAACGTTGCTGTATAGAGCACATTACGACGAGCACTTGTAATAAAACATTTTATGTGTAGCGAGTGGGGGCATATTTGTTTATAGTTCGGCACGGGCGCTCGTGCGCTCGCGCCCGGCCGCGCTATAAACAACTATCCCCCACTGTTACACAATGTATGTACTATTATGTCATTAACAAATATTAACAATTTTTAATCTTTCGAAGAGGATAACATTTAACCCTTACACTACAGTACAATTCCGGATCACTAGTGACCGAGCGATTCCTGTTCGTGCAAGTTTCCCGCAAGCTTTTGGTAATTATAAATTATACTATACTTTAATATTTTCCAAAATGAAGTTTTAATATTTATTCTAGAAAGTTGAAAGTATGTTAGTGAATTTTTTGAGATTTTTTCAATCATTCTGAATAGATGAAAAAAACGAACGGAATCTAGTGACCCATATTTGTACAGATGAGGCACAAAATTGTAGTTGGTACTGTAAGGGTTAAAATACCGATGCCGTTTGTCAAGAAGAAATAAAAGATACAGAAGGAAGTGAGGTAGAAATCGAAATAAATCAACAAGATGATGTAGACGAAATAAATGAAGAAAACGAAAAAATAAATAAAGAAGACGAAGAAATAAGTAAAAAGACGAAGTAATCGAACAAAATGATGTAAAAATGAATGAAGTTCACGATAATGAGCAAGAAGAATTTTATTTAGAAACTATGTAGAAGAGAACGATGAAATTACAAGTGATACCGATAATACCGAAGATAATGAAGTAAAAGAAATAATGGAATTACAAACTTGGGTCATCCAGAACAACATTCCACATATCGTTTTGAATTCTCTGTTAAAAATATTGAGAAATTGTTCACTCTACTTATGTCAGCTAAAACTTTTCTAGGAGCAACATTTGTCAGATTTAACATAGAACAATTTTCATTAAGTGTTGGTTAAACTATAGCAGAGTTTGCTTATTTTGAAATAGTCAAAGGACTTTGCAGATATATTAATGTGAAACTTCACACAAACATTATAATATATTGAATCTTATATTTGGTATTGAATGAAGCATCGTCATATAAATCGATTGCTCTTCAATTGTGACCAATCATGTGTAAAGTTAATTTTGAATCAGATTTATATGAGCCATTCCCCGTAGCAACTTACGCAGGTGATAAGAAACCAAATGATTTGAAACAATATTTTCAAAAATAAAACGTCATTAAAACGTCATTTTGTCGTCAAAATAATAACAAATATAACGTCTGCTGTTTGGTGAAATATTTCCGAATCCTGACGTGTGAAACTGCGTAATGCTCTACTAGTTGTAGTTCAGAATTGATCAAATCTAGCCAGGTTTTGTCCAGAACTATCCAACAATCGATAAAATTTCCCAAAACCCGGTTCAGAACTGACCAGATGTTGACTAGTGACATTGTCCAGTTCTCTGAGAGGCCAGTCGTAATTTTTATGGCCGAAATCATGTTTGCTTTCCCTATCAGTGCCCGTCCAGACATCAGAAAATACTGCTAGGAAACTTATCAGTTCCCTGTTATGATTTCCACTTTGGAAGATACAATTGTCAAAATGTCACCTTAAAAAATTAATCCGCATACACATATACAGACGGAGTCCCTATATTCGAAATAGTTTCCTATCTTTAATCGTTCATAACATACATAGCTAAAAAAGGTATTGAACAATATCAATTCTTATTTTGGACCGTCAAAATTTAAACTAATGATGCCACGAGCATTAAAATTGTTAGATTGTTAATCAATTTAACTCGTGATAGTACTGCGGTAGTTTATTAGAGTTTGCGTTGTAAGTCTAAAAAATACGCTCTGCGCGCATTTAAGAATCTACATACGTAGTCTGTCTAGTAAGAGCGTGGCAGACCTATATGTCAAAGAAAAATGGCTTATTAGCCTTAAATTTATATTGATTGTATATTCAGTAGGATTATGGCCAAAATGCAATTATATTAATAAGGAGTCCAGTTACCAGCTGCGTCTATAATAGATATCACACAACGTTGTGTTCACTCGACGGTAGCGAACAGCTGACCGATTTTATTGGTTACTGCTGTGGTAACACTGTCGGATGTGATTGGTTGAAGTGTTAGATCTAACATGTGTTTGCACGTAACATGTGTTTCTTTCTTCGATTAATTTTCACGCGTCGAGTAATTAGTAGTGATCGAGTAATCAAAGTTTTTTATAGTGATTAATTGATCAATTTGGTGAAAAATTTTACGTTTTCTCAGTGAGTGAACAGAGTGCGTGAGTGTGAAAGACGTGATTCAATATAAGAAGTAAAGACGAAAAGATTGTCACTGGATTACTTAAAACGGATCTGTTTCATCGTAGGAGGAATTAGCAAATAGTCGTACAGAATAATACGTGAGTATGATAAAAGCATCGATATCATTTTCAAGTTAAGGTTAGTAATAATTACGGTAGATAATAACTGAGTAAAAGTGAATGCGTAAGAATGTGTGTGTGTGTGTGTGTGTGTGTGTGTGTGTGTGTGTGTGAGAGAGAGAGAGAGAGAGAGAGAGAGAGAGAGAGAGAGAGAGAATTTGAATGTAAACTGTAGGCGTGTGTACTGTTGAGCCTGACAGACCCTGTAAGTACCCGCATGCATCCATGAGCGTCGCCGCCCTTGGTTACCTTCCGTATTCGACTTGTGATACGCTAACTATTTCTCTTTATAATTTAAAAACTAAGTTTCGGACGAATTTTTGCCAAAGGAAAAATCGTCTCAGAATACCGCCAAGAATACGTCCCTTTAAGGACAAAAGGTTATTTTGAATCACTCTGTATAGTCCGGTTTAAAGTAATTTTTTGCTGTAAACTAGTGTAACTAATACTTATTAAGTATGTCAATAGAAAGTGTTTTATCCACATAAGAATATAATAAAAAACAATTTCATTAAGTTATTACATTAGAAATAATGTGAGCACTTACAATAAATGCTTTAAATGTATTCTTTTTTAATTTCTAGCTAAAACGCAATTTTAAATAAAATTACGAAACAGAAATTGCGTTATAGGTAAATTCGAACTCATTGCTCGCTGCAGTGGAAAAATCCGCGTATGTTCGGCCAAGTAGAAATAATTGCTAACAGGATCCAGCGTAATTTATGATCGACCCAATTACGTTTCCTCTCCGTGCGCATTGTTGGGCATATTTGCAAAATGCAATTCGTATAGTATTATTCATTACTCTTTATGCAGAATAAACGAAATAAATCGTATACTAAAAATATTATACGTATACGAAAACATAAATTATCGGCTCTTACCGATGAAGGTATTTGAAATGTTTTTTAAATTACGTTTTATCTTAATTCACAGAAAAGCTTTTTATATTTTAATTGAGTAGAATTATTATGCTAAAAATTAGGATAAAATACCAATGTAGTGTAACGTATCATGTATTATTATAAATTTTAGCATGATTATATATTTTTTGCTTTTATTTGTATTAGTTCATATAATAATAATAAACTATAGATAAATATCTTTTAGTATATACATTTTTAGAAGTAATACTTTAATTAAATTGTTCATATAATAGATACAGATGCAAAATATGTGCTTCGTATCTCGTGTTTTTACTGTCACGAATAAACATCGAAATCTGAATTCGCTATAATTAAAACAGAATTGTACATATATTAGGATTTATGTAAATGAAATTAATATATTTTAAATATTTGAGATTTTTTATAAACATGAAATTGTATTGAGATATTGGGACACACACATATAAAGTGAATCGCGCTGCGCGCGCGCGTTACGAGTTATGATTATTATAAAAATCTCTTTGAGATTGGCAAACAGTGCTTTTATTTTTTTTTAAATATCTATATTACATTTTTAAATTATTATAAATGACAAAACAGTTAATTCAGTCAATTTTATGTAAAAATGTATGCAGAATTGATAACCACTAATTGTTAAGTAAAATAATTAAAAGTAGGTTATATTAGGGTAAACAATATTTTACAAGGTTTTGTGCGACAGCACATGAAGACTGTTTTCAATTTATTCTCACGTAAGGTAGTGAAATGTTAAATGTTAATTTATTTTGTTAATTCTTTAACATATTGTGGAATAGTGTAACGATGCGCACTTTATTATACGCATCGTTCCAGACATCAACACCTAGCCGGATGCCGCTGCATCGTTTTTGCGATGCAGCGATGAGGGCGCGGTGCGTCCGAATATATTTTTAAATAAAACAATTCAAATAAAACATAATTCACAGGTGACAGTAACCGCCGCGCGCAGCCAAGCTCTACTGAACTCCGCCAACTCCCGCCGATCGACATCTTCTCCTGTTCGAGTTGTCGATCGGCGGGAAACATATGAGTTATCACGAGCGCGATCTTTTTACCGTATGTAATGCCGCGCTCGTGATAATTCTGCCTGATACTGCTCCGATTTCCGATTCCGCACACATATCCGACTACCAATCTGACTCCTAGAGTCTGCAAAAGCAAGAAAATCAGGTTACAGAGTACTCTGACTCGACTGAGCGTTCACGGCAGCTGACCAAGCATCCAGATTCACGAGCGACGAAAACCAAAAGGCACAGCGTACTCTGTCCCCGTCGAGCGTTCTCGATTGCCGCATCCGCCTCCTTGCCTCTAGATCCTTGCGACC
Source organism: Cyphomyrmex costatus (assembly GCF_001594065.2). Classification (NCBI taxonomy): domain Eukaryota; kingdom Metazoa; phylum Arthropoda; class Insecta; order Hymenoptera; family Formicidae; genus Cyphomyrmex; species Cyphomyrmex costatus. The sequence continues at coordinate 172,196 of NW_017278705.1, read as the reverse complement.
GCTGGCAATAGCAAGAGGGTAGAATGTTCTCTGCCTCTACCGAGAGTTCTCGGTCACTGGCCGTCGCCTCATAAATGTATTCGTGCCGTCGCGTATATTCTCGCGCCGCGAACGCGATCGCGTCCAAATCAACTGGCGTATGCTCGCGTTGCACGGCTCGACGCGTCTTGCAGTGCTCACACAAAAACACTGGCATACCGGGCATTTAAACGCGCTCGTCATAATACCGCACACACGCACCGACATTCACGCACTGCACTCTGTATCCGCGATACAACACGCAGCACTCCGCATTGTTTTCGTTTCTTTTTCTTTTCTTTTTGTATATCACGAATTATAATAAAGCTTACATTCAACGCCTGTTGTCTGAAATATTGCATTTGCGTTCTTCCCTCTGCAAACGTCTTCCGAACTCTGAACCGAAAATTTCCAGGCTCTATCCGTGCAGTGGAAGTAAGGTTGTTACAATAGAATAATTTTCAATGCTAAGCCCAAATCTATCATTAAAAAATTTTTATCAGATCTAGTTTTTAAAGTATTTTTTAAAAAGATTTTTTTCCCAATATAGTTTTATTGAAATTTGAAGATAAATCAATGTTAAGCGCTTAATTTTAATTTCTTTTATAAGACTTCAATCAATATGTTTTAGAGTTTAGCAGTAATTTTGTCCCAATATTCCTGATAATATTTCTCAATTATCATCAAATGTTGATAAAAACGTTAATTTTACTCATTACTCATCGCATCCAAATTATTCACAAAAAATGCTAAAAAAAAAATTAGAAACTTGTTATCTTAAAACTGACATGCTATATTTAAAAAATTTTATATAATGGAATTTTTTTGGCAATAAATTTTGAACTCAAGACCTTAAAATACAGTAAATAGATTTTACTTTTTTCTTTCTTAAAAATTTTTCAAAATTTATGCAAATTAGTATAATTAATTAAAGCAATAAGAAATTTTACGTGATAATTTTTGATAAATCTTTAAAAATATTTATTGTGCTACATTTAGAGTATTAATTAATTAACATATGCATTTATGGATGAAGATATTTACGAACATATCAATACTGTGGGATAAACATGGAAAGCGAGAAACATTTTGATAATATCACGAGAGAATCGGAATTATTATTATTATTATTATTATTATTTATTGTACATAAATATTACAGAATTGTAAAAAAGAGAGATTATGCATTTTGCGAAAATTATGACGGTGTATTGCAGCAAATTTTGCCGGTGACTGTACCTTGATTTACTTCCAACCGATTCGCCAGGAAATTGAATTACCCCCGCAGTGAACACGCCGAGAAACCTCGAATTAAGAAACACTGAGACTTGCGGAAAATATCGACGCTATATAAATCAAAGCTTCCTAAAAACCTTCTTTTTTTCTCGTTCCTATTCCATATTCGTTATTAGCGGTGACGATCGATAACCGTCGTGGTTCGTCTCGCGAAATAAATGCGAACGTAAACCTCGAAATCGTTCATTTCTCGGGTAATCGAAGGAATGACTTTAATGCTTGTTGCTGGCGATTTTGTGATCGCGAAACGCATCACTGATCGCGATAGACGAGCACGTTAATCGTCGGCTATCAACGCGGCTCTCGCGTTCTGCTTCCGTCCTCGAGGCAATCGATACGTGAATATCTACGGAATTTTATGTCCTGGAAAGGAGGAACAGATAGTTAAAAACTTGATTCGATTACCCATAAAGTGTCCTTGTTCGGCATTCTGTTTCTGAGATACTTAGGTAGATTTTATTTTGCATGTTTTACGATCATATATATCCGTTGCATTCCTCTACGTAATTTAGAATGTAAAAGTTTTCAAACGGAAAAAGAAAAAAGTTCATACAAGACACCTATGTATTATATTATTAAATAAATTAGCTATGAAATTATGAAAAAGTTACGTATGGTTTTGATATTAGCGTTTTCTTTATTTTCACGAAACTTAATCGCAAATTTTTGCAATGTTCAGTTTTGTGTACTAAAGTTACAAGAAATTTCATTATGGAATCTTCGCAGATTTTAAAAGTGAAAAAGGTCTTCTTCGATTGCCAAAACGACCTTTTACCTTTTGGTGAGTTTAAAGAACTGGCACCCTCACGGATGTGCCAAGTTAGGAGGAAATACGGGGTAGTGTCCTTTAGAGAGATCTTGTGCTTAATGGCGCTGAATCACAGATTGCGCGCACCCCTAAATTTGAATTTATTATCAACCCTTGCCCGACGGAGTGCCATGCGGTAGCGGATGGCGATTGTACGGCCGAAAAAATAATTTCTTTTTGCTGCCAATCATCAGTCGCCTACTCCGTCAAGTACCAAGAACTCAAGTTTCTAAATGCCGAGATTATTGTTTTCTTATCAAAAGACCGGAGAATCTCTAATCGACTTTACGAAGTTCATCGTGAGGAATTTGGTTGGTTTGTTTCTCTACATTCACAAGTACCTATACAATTTCGAGACAGATATCTCTTAAAAAAAGCCTTTATAAAATAAATACAAATATTATAAACAAAGAAAAAACTGTACGTAAAATGTATTGTTTGGAAACAAATTAATTCTTAATTAATAAATATCTATTTAATAAACACCCTTAAGTATAGAAATATAATACTGGTCAATTTAATACTAGCTGATTTAATGAAAAATGATAATTAATTACTTATAGTAGAATCTCTTTATAGTCCACCTCTTTATAGTTATGATCTCTCAATAGTCCACAGTCGACCTCCATATAAGCATACGTTTGTAACCCACATCACGCGCCTCCATGATAACTGTTTGCGCAGTAAACAATGAGCAGTTGTCTACTTAGACACATTCAGGATCATGTTTTTAGTGCTCAATTGTAACTATGGGCCTATCATTTATATATTAATTATTTTGCATAATTATATATTAATTATTTATACTTATATATATATTAATTATTTTGCATAATTATTAGTTGCTTAATTATTTTTAAGTATAAACATAAATCAAAAGAGGAAGTGTATAATAAGCAACAAGCAACAGCTAATGGAGGAGACTGCTTCCGGATCAAAAATTAAAGATGTCCTGCTTTGGGGCGAAGCTGAGATAATCTTTTTACTACCACATTTAGTCTCGAACGCGTGAGTATAAAAAGGTCCTACTGTATTTGGAACACTAAACAACAATAGTATTTTTAATACTTAATACAATAAATAATTAATTACTATATTTTGGTATATTAAAATAACCATTAAATTGATCAGTATTAGATTTCTGCAAGGACAATATACTTTAGAAATAATTTTTGTTTAAAATTTCATAACATTTACATGTTTCTCTTTCAAAGCTAATTGTTCATCGACGCATTTATTCTAAACTGATATGCGACGGCTAAATGAACACGTTAAATGAAACGACATTTAATGCGGTTGCTGAGCACGTTGCATATCCGAACGAACCGTGTCAAATGAATGCATCCGCAGGCAACGCCGAGTCGACCGGAAGCGGTCTATCGTCGATCGCCGTTCCGTTCGATCGATTTCGCGACGCGTCGCGGAACGGCTCGGCGAAACGGCGACAGAATCATGAACTGATAAATCCGACGTGTGTATTGCGTTGGCACGATAAATCAATTATAATATTCCACGGCTAGTTTGGGTTACGGTTATTAGTAAAATTCGTTGGCGTTACGGAAGGCTGCAGCCACATATATCCGTCAGCCGTTTCTATCTATTACAAGTTTCGTGTTTCCTCCATCTCTCTTCTCTTGTGGATCTAATGATGAAGTCGATTAGCTACGCGCTTTCCTATCAAATGATATATCAAAGTGTTCTAAACATTAATACAATCTGCATTCGCTTTTTGGTTTCTAAAAATACAGATTACCACATTTCAAAATTATTTTAATTAAAAAAGAACTTTGTAAATGATAAATCAAATGTGTGCCTACCTTACTTTCGCGCGGAATAGCTCACCGAAATTATACGATTTGCAAACGAAGTTTGTTCGGAGAGAGGAGACGCAATAGAATATAACTGGAACAGAGAGAGAGAGAGAGGGAGGGAGGGGGAGAGAGGGAGGGAGGGAGAGAGAGGGGGAGAGAGAGGGGGGAGAGAGTG
>NW_017278705.1:159380-167914 GCF_001594065.2 Cyphomyrmex costatus | reverse complement strand
AGAGAGAGAGAGAGAGAGAGAGAGAGAGAGAGAGAGAGAGGAAAATACATTGTAAACTATTATTCTGTACAGTTTACGGGACTAGATTTAACGTAAAAATAATTCCATTATGGTATAACGCGGTATAACATATGTTATAAGCATATTTATAAAATCAAAGTAGAAATTGTAATACGTTAGTTAGTTTTAAATTTTAAAACATCCTACAGGATTAATAAATTGTCAAATAAAGATAAATCCGAAAAAATCGTATCATAAGAAAAAAGTTCAAGCCATGTTCAAAAAAGGATATTCAAAAATTTAAACCTTTTTATCTAATAACCTATATTATATAACCTATTTTCTTAATTATAATATTTACCATTTTTTGCACGTGCTGCGTCTTCCGGAGATACTTTAAGGCAATATTTTATTCCTGCTTCATCCACCAGATTTAATTCACAAGTTTCACGTATCTGGTGCATTATATAAATTATATAGCAAGAATATTTGTATAAATTATTCAATTATCAACCCTGGTTGGTTTTATTATCTGATTTTCTGTTTTAGAACATAAATGAATTTCAAAGCGTTGCTCATGCATACACAGTCAAGCGTTCGAAAACAGAATAAGCGCTCATCAGAGCTGATAGCATCTCGTGCCTCGAAAATTATAGCGCGAAATAGCACGAATGATGACATCACGGCGTCTTTAGAGTGACGTCATCATTGGCTTCATAGCGCCTAAAAGCATCTCCTTGAACAGTCTTCGACACTAATTGCGCTAATAGCATGCTCCTCGAATGCACCTACTGTCGACAATTATTTACTAGTTGTGAAAAGAAGCGCGGATGCCCGTACTTTCCTCGACCGATTTGTTGGTCGGAATGATGCACTGCGTGGTACATCGTTACACACGAATATCTAAAAAATAATTATTTGAAAACAAAAATTTTATGATTATTTAAAGATTACTTTAGGTATAAAAATAAATAACGAGTAACGTTAACAATATACTAATATAATATAAAATCATATCATAAAAATGAAATATATACATACAAATGATACATGTCATTAGAATTAAATAAGTGTAAGGATGGTACCTCTTAGATCTTTAGAGATAGAATTTTTAAAGACTAGTTAATTAAACGATATATTTTATGGGAAAAATCCATATTATACGATCTTTTAAACTTATATCTTTATATTTTATAAATGATAAATGTCATTAAAATTAAGTAAGTAATAAGGTAGATATAAAAAACTGTTATCTCTCACCTAGAGCACTATATTTGATTCAAAATTTTGGAGCACATGTGTTTCAGTTAACCAGTTTTCAATCACGTGTATCTTCATAAGTATACATTAACAAATTATTATTATAATCTCAACTTTACGTCTGACTTGAATACTTGATTATGCCTCAATGTCTCGTCCGGATGGATAAATAATTGTAGTAGTGCGCCTGCGTACGTTTTGCCAACAGCTTCAAAGTCTAGGGGAAAGAAAAAATCACTTCTTCTTTCCCGTGACGCGGCGCGGCGCCTCTTCCGCCGCGCGGGTTCGGCCATCTTCATCTTCATTGTGTTTTTGTTCACGTTAGCCAACGTTCCAAGTCAGCTTTTCAGGTGTGAAATCTTTCCTCTTATCGTGTTTCTGCTTTGCAAATATGTCAGATTCACACTCACGCAGTCGCTCAAGAGCGAGAGTTCATAGGAAACATAGGAAACACTCCCACGATTTTGGGAGGAAACGCGAGAAATCACATTCTCGGTGGCGTGAGGTTAAGCGCGCTCGTCTCCTTTCTGAGGACCGTTCGCAGTCATCTTCGTCGAGGGATTCTCCGGGATGCGACGATGCAGTTTTTCTAGGAAGGATTCTCGACGCTTTACAGGACCAAGGGCAAAAAATAGCCTGTTTTTTAGAAAGAGGTTAGGGGTCACGCTTTGCGTTTCCCGGAAGCACAGCCACAGGAAGAGCCGACGGCTCCTGAGAGCCGGGGCATCGAACCAGGTAAGCCCCCTTGTTGACCCTCTTTTTCTTTGCGAGAATTGGCAAAGAGGGGGCTTAACCGACGGCTCTTCCGCGGCACAAAAACTCACGTCCGCTTGCCGGCATTTCTTTTCAGCCTCAGGACTAGATCCGGTGGACCGCTCGGTCGCCTTCGTACCTGCGGATCCCGAGCAGGACGGCGAGCCATCTCTCGTTAACCAATTTTTTCACACTCAGCGTGACTCGCTTGAGAATTTGTCCTGGGACCAGACCATGTTGGATTTTATCAAATCGACTACTCGGACCGGGCTGTCTAATGAAATGCGTACACAACTACTCTCGAAATTTGAGGTTAAGGAAGCACTCTTAGTTTTAGGCCCGCCTAAACTTAACAAGATGCTTCTTCCAATACTGAAGGCTTCGTCAACGGTATGTAAGAGAGATGAATACCAGGCTCTGGCTCAGTCGCAGGTAGCTGCTGCCCTCAATGGGCCTATCTTATCTCACGAGGGCCGAAGTGGCTTCGTGTTTACCAGAGGATGCGAAATCGGCGCTGAGCCAAATCGCTGAGGCTTCACAGCTGTTAGCAGACCATCAATATAAGTTATCCTTAGCCAGACGAGCCTTCATTAAACCGGCCTTAAACCTGCTGGGTAAATCGACAGCCGATCTGGCCCCGATAGATGAGTGGCTTTTCGGCACTTCTTTCGTGGACGAGGTTAAGGACGCGCAGGCCTGTGAGAAGGTGGCTCGAGTCCTCGCCAGAGCTCCCGCAGCAACTTCGAAGGCTCCCCCTCAGTCGGCGGGGAAGGCCCAATTGGTACGAAAGCAAGCTGCGTCGGGAAACTCGAAAGCCCCTGCCCGTCAGTCGAATCAACCATATCGCCGAGCAGGGGCTTACCAATCGAGGAATCGACCTCGCAGATCGCTTTCCTGCTCCCGTGCTCGTCGCCATTAAATCCGGTAAGAACTGCAGGCCGTTTAGCTAGTTTTTTTTGCATAAATGGGAAACTTTAACATCGGATTCCGAGGGCCTGAGCGCCATCCGAGGTTATGAGATTCCTTTTGAATCAAGGCCACCTTCGCGCTCTCAGCTTAGAGAACCGTTTTTTGATACTGCAAATTCTGCTTACTGTACAGCAGAAATTAAGAGATTACTAGATAAAGGGGCCATCTATCCAGTACAGCCGTCGTCAAAGCAGTTTCTGTCTTCCTTCTTTTTGATTGAGAAAGCCTCTGGGGGCATGCGGTTTATTCTCAATTTGAAAGATCTTAATGCTTACATTGATCCCCCGCATTTTAAGTTGGAAGACTGGCGGATGGTAGTACGCCTATTGCTGCCGAATGTCGAGATGGCTTCTCTTGATCTCGAAGACGCATATCTATCAGTACTAATTCACCCTTCTTACAGGAAATATTTGAGATTTCAGTGGCAAGGGATTATCTATGAATTTTGCGCTCTTCCATTTGGTTTAGCTACGGCCCCGTATATCTTCACCAAGATTCTTCGCCCAGTGGTCGCGTCCCTTCGGGCCGAAGGTTACGAGTCAATATTGTACCTGGACGATTTTCTCCTTTTAGCCCACTCGAAGGAGGCTAAATGTCAGACTTGCCGTCGGAATGTCCAGGCACACATTAATATTCTCTCCGAGTTGGGTTTCATTATTAACTTTGGGAAGTCGGAACTAGAACCCACTCGGCAACGTAAGTACCTTGGGTTCGTGTTCGATTCCGAGGTACAGTCTGTAGCGATCCCGGATCGGCGTCGGACTAAATTGCTTTCGCTTGTTTCGAGCTTTGCGGCGAAATCTCACTGCTCGATCAAACAGTTTGCGAGTATGATCGGATCTCTTATCTCTGTCTGCCCAGCTGTAAAGTATGGCCTTCTATATACAAAGGCGTTTGAGAGACAAAAATTTTTAGCTCTTATGAAATCTAATAATAATTTTCACGCAAAAATGGCTATTGCACCGGACCTCATCGAAGATTTTCGGTGGTGGCGGAATGTTTTGTCCGATCAACTTCAAGTAAATTCGATCTTAACAGGCCGCTTTGTATGCGAAATTTTTTCCGACGCTTCTCTCACGGGCTGGGGCGCCTCCTCGGCTTCGAACCGAACTCATGGCTGGTGGTCAGTCGAAGAAAAGACCCGGCATATTAATGAGTTGGAACTCAAAGCTGCTTTTTATAGTTTGAAATGTTTTGCGTCTCATCTCAGTGGTGAGATTCTCTTAAGAATAGACAATACCACAGCGGTATCTTATATGAATCGTTTCGGTTCGGTTAAATATCCCCATTTATCGCACTTTTCTAGGGAGATTTGGCAATGGTGCGAAGCTAGGAATATTTGGCTGTTCGCGTCATACATTGCCTCGGCCGAAAATACTGTTGCGGATGAGGAGTCTCGTCGCCTGGACGCAAACACGGAATGGTCTTTGTCCTGGGAGGCCTTCCAATCAGTAGATAGAGATTTTGGTCCTTTCGAGATCGATTTATTTGCCTCAAATATCAACACAAAATGTGATATTTTTGTTTCATGGTTTCCGGATCCAGAGTCTTTTGCAGTCGACGCGTTCACCCTTGACTGGGGGGAATTTTATTTTTACGCCTTCCCTCCTTTTATCTTGCTTCCCCGGGTTTTACGGAAGATCATTAATGATCGAGCGGAGGGAGTTGTGATTGTTCCGTGGTGGCAGTCGCAGTCTTGGTTTCCTCTTTTTAAGCGTCTCATGATCTCGGAACCGACTATCTTAAGCCCAACAAATGATTTATTATCTTCTCCTTTTAGGAACCGTCATCCAGCAGCCAGCTCACTTTCCCTGGCGGCAGGGCTTTTATCGGGCAGGCTTTTCAGGCCAGAGGCGTCCCTCAGTCCGCCATGGACACCGTCATAGCATCTCTGGCACCATCTACTATCAGTCAATACTCAGGCCCGTTGCGTGCTTGGTGGGATTACGCTCATCGGCATCACTGCTCGTTGTTTGCACCGGAAACTAAGGACGTCCTTCTTTTTCTGTCAGAGTTTTCGCTGACAGTAGGTTCTTATTCGGCGCTTAACGTCGCCAGATCGGCGATCTCGCTTATTTCAGTCAACACGGTCGGCGACGAACCTCTCATCAGACGTTTCTGTAAAGGTGTCAGCGTCTTGAAGCCGTCTCGCCCACGCTACGATTATATCTGGGATCCTGCTCCAGTGGTAGCGAAACTAGCCGCTTTCTTTCCTCACGAATCCTTGTCGTTGGAAATCCTCACAAAGAAGTTAATTTTGTTGCTGGCTCTGGCATCGGGTCAACGTTGCCAGACCTTAGCAGCCATTCGCGTCTCGCAGATCTCGATTTCTGCGAAGAGGGCTCTCATTCGTATTCCAGATCGGTTAAAAACTTCAGCTCCAGGTCGTCCACAGCCGCTATTATCCTTCCCCTGTTTCGAGGGGCACAGAAATTTATGTATTCTTACTTTGCTGTCTGATTATATTTCGCGAACTCGAGATATTCGCCCTTCGTCCTGCGATTTTCTTTTCATCGCGCTCAAACGCCCGCACGCGGCGGTGGGATCCCAGACAATCAGTCGCTGGATTAAATCCACTTTATCAGATTGCGGTATTAGTACCGTTTTTTCCGCACACAGTACGCGACATGCCTCAACATCTCTTGCGGCGCGAAAAGGTGTCTCAGTGGATCATATTAAGCGTGCGGCGGGATGGTCCGGCGAATCTCGCGTTTTCGCAAACTTTTATAATAGACAAGTTATAGATATAGACGAGTTTGCTAATGCGGTTTTGAGCGTGGGCCAGGAGAAATCCTAAATCTAATACGCCAGGCTTTTTTAGCGGTTTTTTCAGACTGTTTGGTATTAGGCCCTTTAGTTATTGTGACGATTACCAACATAAACACAGATTATTCTCAGAGGAGAACACTACGTAAATATGAGTAGTTATAGCCATGTATTGTTCGCGTTCTTTATTCAATAAAAAGTTATGTCATTTTCTGACGCCATAGTGTTATAGCTATATCAAACTTCATTTCAAATTTATTTCCTATTTCTTAGGGTAATACGGACGAGTCACGTTTTAAACATCTACAATTATTTATCCATCCGGACGAGACATTGAGGCATAATTTATAAATCAAACGAACTTACCAAGTGAAGTTCGATTATAATTATGCCGATGGGTCTCGTCCGGATGGACAGTCCCTCCCTTGTCCTCCCCGGAGCGAATATTTCTAGGTGACTCGCCCGGGCCTTTTCCTTTTTAAACTAATGAAGATGGCCGAACCCACGCGGCGGAAGAGGCGCCGCGCCGCGTCACGGGAAAGAAGAAGTGATTTTTTCTTTCCCCTAGACTTTGAAGCTGTTGGCAAAACGTGCGCAGGCGCACTACTACAATTATTTATCCATCCGGACGAGACCCATCGGCATAATTATAATCGAACTTCACTTGGTAAGTTCGTTTGATTTATAAATTATGCATGCCAAGGTTTTTTATTATTTCATTATTATCCAATAATAAAATGTATTACGTTAAAGTAGACAATATATGGTAAGACAATTTAATAAGAATTCTTTTGAAATTAATAATGATCTTTTTTGTGATCCATTTTTGATATATAAAAAACTGTTATTTCTCACCTAGAGCACTATATTTGATTCAAAATTTTGAAGCACATGTGTGTGAGTTAACCAGTTTTCAATCCCGTGTATCTTCATAAGTATACATTAACAAATTATTATTATAATTAATAATTAATATTGTGAGGAACAATTGTTCTGTTAATCAATTTCGTAATAACATTATATACCAAAACACTTATTACGTTTATTAGCGTATCTGATTATATAGATATATGTAAGATTGGTATTAATACATATCCATTGCATTATTTCTCAAAAATATTCTTCTTTTACATGATTTATGCTTGTTTCTAATGTTGAGTATTAAGAAATTTATTATAATTTCTCTTTCTTGGTAATGGAATTCGGTATGTCTACATTGATCTTCTCTAAAATATTTTAACATAATATATTTTATTATTGAAAGATATTGCAATGAAAGTGAATATGTATTTATTCCAATATCAAAATACATACGTATAATCAAATATGTTAATAAGTGTAATAAATTTTTTTGGTATAATGTTATTACAAAATTGATTATCAGAACAATCCGTCTTCACGATATTAATTATTAATTAGAATAATAATTTGTCAACGTATACTCATGAAGATATACGTGATTGAAAACGAGTTAACTTACACTCCAAAATCTTGAATAATGTTCTAGGCGAGAGATCAAACTATATAACATTTTTTTACATTTTAAAAATAAATCACTAAAGATCAGTATTAATCTTATGTATATAAAAAATCAACCTTGGCATACACATAATGAGGTATTCAAGTACACGTTCGAGTTAGTCTGAGTCAAATCAGACATAAAGTTGGAATAATGTATACTGGCCTCGTCTATAAGTCATCGTAAGTATTTTGATATTATTAACTATTTATGATTTTGTCTTCGATTTCCTTAACTCGATCGAATTTAGATTCAAATTACTGTTATTCAAATGCTTCTCATCTCTTTTCCGTTTCATCGAAATTCCTCTCCTTTCAATAAATCTGAAAATTAAATACAACACAAAGAATCAATTCTTTTATAATTATAAAGAATAGAGAGAGGACAAACTAAAATAGAGATTATAAAATTTATCTGATGAAGAGAAATTTAATAATCCATGAATGAGGAGTGTGCTTGGTGATTTCAATTATAACAAAGAAATATCAGGCCATCAATCACGTCAGATAGTTGTTGCTTTAAACCGGGAAGATTCAAAATGTAACTTTACTTCCTGCTGCATTGCATACACATTCTCAAATTCTTTTTGTAATCCTGCGTTTAAAGGATGTTGCAATAAAGTTGTTATTACAAAAGGAACGAAAAATAAATAATTACAGCAAAGGAAATCATATTCGCATAAAGGAGGCACGGCAGTGTCGCGCGCTTGACTTAGCGCCGAGACACTACCGTGTCTCCAGATTTATTTATTCTCACTTACGTGTTCCTCTGTGCCAGCGATATGTCAAATTTCCTAACCTGAATAAACCAACCAAAACAAATTCTCTGCTGTAAACTTATAATATATATAGAAAATAATTCGTATTCTTATATCAGAAAATGTGTTTTTCAGCAGAGAATTTGTGTAATAAAGCAGAAAATATTTATTTATTCTAACCTCACTTACGTGTTCGTCTATGCCATCGATGTGACAGATTTCCTATTCCTAACCTCAATCCTTTGTTATTGCCGAGACTTTTTATCCGATATTAACGATCGTACTGATCGCAGGTATCGACATTTTTTATTTTAACCTCACTTCCGTATTCGTCTATGCCTCTATGCCATTGATGTGACAGATTTCCTAACTTCAATCCTTTGTTATTGCCGAGACTCATAACCCGACTTTATCGATCTTACAGATCGCAGCGATCGATATTATAGATACACATTTATATCTCTTGCACCAAAAATTCCAAAATGCATTTCCTCGCTCCGTAGCTGGCAA
>NW_017278705.1:157313-159072 GCF_001594065.2 Cyphomyrmex costatus | reverse complement strand
TAATAAATATTTCATATTATATTAAATAATATTTTATTTTTAATTAGAAGATTTAAACCGCGCGCACGTCATATGTATGTGATGATACACCATGCAACACTGGTCTGCTGGTTAGCTATAGATAGATAGAGTGAGATGATAGAATAGATAGAGTGAAATAACACATAAAGTCAAAGGCCCTCTATTATCGAAAAAACGAGATGGACATTTTCTCTGGTCGGCGACGTTGACGACGACGTATCTTAAAAATGAAACGTAAAAATTCACAGATCCGGACTTTGCGTCGCGATATCTCCGCTCGTAGGTCATGTAGAAAAAAAATAAAAGCACTTTTATTATACAATTTAAGTATTTCCTGTCGATTGAGCGTATGTAGAACTTGATCGGTTCAGCCGTTACTGAGATCTGTTCATTTCGACCCCGAAAAATTCTCAGTTTCGCGTAAAGGAGGCATGGCAGTGTCGCGCGCTTGGCTTAGCGCCGAGACACTACCGTGTCTCCAAATGAAAATGGTTTAGATTAAAAGCAGCCTATCAAGTAACTATCATAGTTATCAAGTATGTTGTTTGTCATTTAGTTCACAAAGTGCAAGTACAAAATTTAACAGTGTTTCGATAATGATTAATTTAAATATTCGCATTAACTTGGACATTGATTGGCAGAATTGAAAATCAAAGAAGAAAAAGGCTACATTTCTACATTATTTTGTATATTCGCTTCGTTATAGAGCTTTTAAAGATACGGTTCTAATACAATATTTTTTATATTTCATGTGTTGTTATACACACTCTGTAAAAATTTCGACATTACTTCTAAGTAGACATCGATAAACTTATTAAAGTTTGAGAGTAGGCCGCCATGTTCTTTTTTGAGTCATTAAAAAATTGATACTCTGTAATTACAAGCAATTATTTTGTATTGTACGGTCTAGTATAAATTTCAAATCAAATCTCAATAACCGACTTTTATATTTTGTGCACTAACAATAAGAATAACATATTGCAGTTATTTTCTAGAAAACTGTAATATGCAAATTGTAATCTGTTTTACTTATATGTATGTATGTTCATTTTGAATTTGCACCTTGAATAATCTATCAGTTACTTTTCGTGGTACATATTTAATATAGAAAATATACTTTTCGTACTAGGGCGCGTAAAATGATAGTTTTACTCCCGCATTTGCGGGAGTAAAATGCAATTTTACACCCCGGAGAATTGTAAATAAATAACACCCAATTACTCCCCACTCAGCAAAACAATCCATGAACCTCATTCCCCACCTTCACAGCTCCCTAGTACGAAAAATTTTGTTTGCGACTCGGAAGTAAGGTTTTCACACCCGCGTGTGTTCGACCGTACACTCGGGCTGGCTTCGCCAGCCCTCGTGCCGTCGAACACCCTCCGGGTGTAAAAACCACTTTTACAAAAATAACTATTATGTACGTTCATTGCAGTTATTTTTTAGAAAACTGTTATATGCAAATTGTAATATGTTTTACTTATATGCATGTATGTTCATTTCGAATTTGCACCAATAATAATCTATCAGTTACTTTCCGTGGTACATATTCAACATAGAAGATATATGTTATGTATGTTCACTTTGAACTGGCACATTTAGTAATATTATTAGTTACTTTTCGTGGTAATATATTATATTAGATAATATCATTTAAAGTGTTAAAGGTTTAAATTATTAGGGATCTTTTTTTGATTAGATGAACATTTAAAGATTTAAAGGTCAAAAATTTTGAGTG
>NW_017278705.1:148744-156987 GCF_001594065.2 Cyphomyrmex costatus | reverse complement strand
TAAAAAATTATTAATTTTTTACATTAAATTAAAAAAAAAAAATTAAAAAACAATTTTGAAACTTTTCTTGATACTTTTTTTGAAAACTGGAGAAAAAAACACACAATTTAAAAGAAAAACGTTTTATTTGGATTATTTTTAGCAAAGTTATAGGCATTTGAAAATTGCGAATTTTGAAAAATGCAAGTTTTTAAAAAAATTCATATCTCATGACTATGTTCATAAAAAAATTCAAAAAAAATCATGGTAGCTTCTTGCGATGGGTACTATAATATATCAAAATTTCAGCCAAATCAAAAATCCAAAAATTTTTGAGTGGCCGATTTGGCGTGGAATGCCCCATGTACATATGTACAGTGGAAAGCGGAGGCAATTCGAAAATAGGCCGAAAGTTACATACACTTTACGTATGTTCACTACGTATTACTTTGTACTGGCAACTTTGATAATTAATAATCAGTTACTTTTCGTGGTAATATATTACAATTTAACTCGTGATAGTACTACGACAGTTTTTTTAAATATACGTCATATCGGTCAGCAGTCGGTAGTATTTAAAATAATAATTTTATCATTCAGTTCATATGAGAATGTACGCTGTAAAGATATATTACTTCCATTTCTAAAAAATTAAATTACTTAAAACATATGTTTTTAGTAAAAAAGATAATTCTTATTTTAAATACGTTTTCAAAACTTATTTTATGTTTCTTATTTTTAAATATTCGTCATACCAGTCAGCAGTCGGGAGTATTTAAAATAATTTTATATATTTAATATGAGATGAGAGGTACAGCGGAAAGCGGCGGCGATTCGAAAATCGGCCGAAAGTTACATACACTTTACGTATGTTCACTTTGTACTGGCAACTTTTATAATTAATAATAATCAGTTACTTTTCGTGGTAATATATTATAGTTCAACTCGTGATAGTACTGCGACAGTTTTTTTAAATATACGTCATATCGGTCAGCAGTCGGTGTAGTATTTAAAATAATAATTTTATTTAATATGTATTTAAAAGATGACTGTCCGGTTTATCGGTGAGCCGGGTGAGGGGGAGAATATGAAACTCGCGCTCATCTGTCTCTCCACATCAAAACAATCCCCAAGGTTGTTTTCACTAACAGTCTAATATTATAATGGTTCGATTTTTTTTATTACCTTCATTAAAGAATTTTTTTTAAATAAAATTTTTTACAATTAAATAAAATAATTTTTCAAAATTATCTCTTTTTAAATATTCGTTGTACCAGTCAGCAGTCGGATTCTTATTTTAATTAATATTTTAAGGTTCGGTAGGTCGAAGATGGTGGTGCTGCGAGTGAAGGGTGAGAGAGAATGTTAAAAAGTTGTAATAACGAAAAAGAGTGAATTACGGCGAATGTGGTGGGTGGTGGGGGGAGGGGGTGAGGCGAGTGGAGGAGGTCCAGTGGGCCAAAGATGGTGGAGGTGCGAGAGAAAGGTGAGAGAGGATGTTAAAAAGTAACATATCACTATCCGTCAAATAACGACATATTTAAATTCGGACGGACATACATACTGTGACGTGATATTTTGTCAGTCACTCGGAAAAGCAGCATAAGGCGAGATCCTGGGTCCTGAAGGACCCTTCAGGGTTAACGGGCGAACGCACAAGTGAACGTGCGAAATTATTATTTATTTTTATTTCCTTTTTGCGATTATTGTATTATTTATTTTTATTTTCTTTTGCGATTATTGTATTATCTTTCTTCTTTTTTTTCGCTTGTCGCTATTTAGTTAAGTTTTAGTTAATATTAAGACGACTCTGAGCTCGGATTTTGCTAGTAATTCACGATCGGAGCTAGTGGCTGCGCGGTATTCTTGTGTTCGGCCGCCTCACCTATCGCTAGAAGAGAGGAGACGTCGCCTCCTACAAGGAAGAGATTGCTGTATGAAGAATTTGGCTGAAGTCACGAGAAGCGCGGTATACGCAGGTCGTATTATTTCATATTTGTTACTAATGTCGCTATTATTTGGTGGATTATCGCACCCTTATTGCAGACGCCTCGGAGAGAGACGTCAGCTGTGAACGGACTCACAGGCAGGGACATCCGCCGAAGCGCCGTATCCCACAACGATCATTGGAAGATCGTCGAGCGATCAGAAAGCATTTTCCGCCTTTTTGGAAAAGCGCGCCACAGCGTTTAAGGATCCGCGACACCTTAGAACATAGTACTATATGTTCTAAGCGCGACACGCAAGGACCCGCGGGATTCGTCGCGGGGTCACGCGGTTGCGGCGAGCCAATTAGAGCAAGCAAGGGCCCGATAAGAGAGGGCCTGACGACCTGCGTGAATCCGCGGAAACTTCCGATCGGCACTTGTGCAGTAAAGACCTATAATCAAAGATGCGCCAACCGCGAACGGCCCGTGATTGGTCCGCCATTGCGTACCCGTGCCAACCTGACCTGCCTGACGTAAAGACCAATAATCAAAGATGTGCCATGGCCCGAACGGCCCGTGATTGGTCCGCTATTGCGTACCCGTAGGTCTTTACTGCCAGGCTAGGTGAGAAGTTGGGTACAAGATGTCGGACAGAAGTAGTGGTGGGAGACAATTGGCGCATCTTTGATTATAGGTCTTTATTGTGTAGTGACTGACCCATAGAAAGGACGCAGGATCTCGCCAAACTGTGCCAAGTAAATTGAAGGCCTCTGAAACATTCGTCACGACGAGGATTGCTGTCGGCTTTCGCGAGGACCGAAGAAGCAGCTGAGGAGGAAAATCGTGGTGAGGCGAGCGTTATCCGTTTTCTTGTAAAGCCACCGATCACGTAATATTTTGTGAGCGTTTCGAGCGGGTCGCGTGTGAGAATTTACGCGGATTGGATTCGGCCGATGTCATACTGGAAAATTGTAACGCCATTGTTCTATCGAGGAACGCGTGCCGTCCGCTCGAGCGTAAGAATTTGTGAACTCAGGATTGTCGTTATTGCTCGCCCGTGTCACTGCCAAGTCAAATTGTTCGTATAAATTGTTGAGATTCTGGTTTGTTTAAGATTAGAGTCGAGCCGCGTGTCACCGCTCAGCATTAGGCTGTTGGTTTGCTGGAAGTTCTTAGAGTCGAACATTTCTAACAATAAGTACCGCCGTCGACGACCTTGCCATCGTTCTTTCTGTAATAAAGTAAACTTGTCGTCAACGCGCGACCGCGGAATTCTGTAAATTGCTTCAACTCATGTATCGACGCGAATTGAATAAATTGGAAACTCTTTGTTATTATTAATATTAATTTCTGCCTGATTATTTCTGTCTGCCTCTACCTCGTTCTCCGACATCTTCTTCGCTTACCGCGACCCACCCCCCTCTGCCAATTCCGTTGGCTGAGCTAGCTGATCTTGTCCGTCGCGAATTCCGTTGCTCTGTAATTTCTTTGTCCGAGCGTAACATCTTAAAATTTAGTGCGAAGAGTGGCACGCTCTCTCGTGCCTGGCGCACAACGAAATTTGTACGGCTCGAATATCGCAGCACATAAAATTAAAAGGAAGAACCGCACTTTTGCTATTTACATTATTTTGTCCATCTTTTTGAGCTATCGCGTAAATAGAGCAATGGATGAAGTGACGAAGTTGTGCCGTTTCTCACAAGTACGGTCACAATACATACATACAGAGAAGGAGACGTTTCTTAATTTTTCATTAAAATCATCACTTTTCGACCGCTTGTATTTCCAGAACGGCTTGACCAATTAAAAATTTTTTTGTCTCGAATTATTCGTGGCGATGCCGTCTTTCAAGACATATGACGTTCGATTCAAAATTTTTTATATTTTAGTAGTTATACACCTCCCAAAAATGGACTTTGGTGGCTCGGGATAAGAGACTTGTAGTGTCTCTCAGTTTTTGAACATGGCCGGAGACACTACCTCGTCTCCTGATATCGATATCATTCAATTTTAAAGTCGCGCTAATTGAATACATACAATACGTATGTACGCATAAGTGCAAAGAAAGAGAAAAGGAGATATTATTACAATATTAAGATTATGAATAAGTATACGATATAATATTAATATTTTTTAATAGGTGTATAACTTGTAACTAAAGTTTATTTGTAAGTGTTGTTATCGTAATATCGTAGGCATTACATAGAAAATAATTACATAGAAATAAGGGAAAAATAGTATAGACAGAATGATAGTGAGAGAGAAAGAAAGAAATTTTGAAGAGAAATTTTGCATTTTATTAAAAAGAAGAGTAAGGAAGGTCAGACTACAAAGCAACAAAGGAATTTAAATCTTTCATGGTATATTATTTTTTTTGTTAAGGTATAAGAGGTTATTTGCGTTACTGTTACCACTGCTTTTTCTGTAAAGTAAGTTCCCTATAATCTTAAGGGATTGAAATAGTACGATAGAACGATATAATATTAATATTTTTTATATGTATAACTTGTAACTAAGGTTTAAAAAGTAAATTTACAAAAAGCAGTGAAATCCCTAAAAAAATCTTTTTAAAAAAAGAAAAAAATATACGCCAAGTGCATAAAAAAGGCATTGAATTCTTCTTAATCAAAAATCGGACATGAAATAAATGTAATTAACCAAATATTTCATTACGCAAAACACATCATGAGATAGACCGAAAGTGATTAAAATTGTCAACTGGATTATAGTGAAGAAAAAAGCTCGGATCGCATTAATTGTACTTCAGTGAAAACATTATTCCAATATAGTATTTGCATTACAATTAAATTAAAATATAAAAATAAAATTTATTATTAAAATTTATTATATATAAAAATAAAAGACATATGTACATATGGGTTATTCCATGCCAAGTGTGCCACTCAAAAATTTTTGGATTTTTGATTTGGCTGAAATTTTGATATATTATAGTACCCATCGCAAGAATCTACCAAGATTTTTTTCGAATTTTTTTATCAACATAGTCATGAGATATAAATTTTTTTCAAAATTCTCATTTTTCAAAATTCGCAATCTTCAAATATCTATAACTTTGCGAAAAATAATCCAAATAAAACGTTTTTTTTAAATTGTGTTTTTTCTCAAGTTTTAAAAAAAAATATCAAGAAAAGTTTCAAAATTGTTCTTTAATTTTTTTTAAATTTAATGTAAAAAATTATTAATTTTTTAAAGTGTGACACTTTTAATTTTTTTTAAAAAAATTCTCATAAAAATTTAGATTTATTTGATGATTTTTAAGACTGATTTGATCGTGGGCAAATTTTTCCTTCTATTTTTTTCAAATTAATTTTTTTTTTAATTTTGCATTTTTTTTACATGATAAAATAATATATAGATATAAACTCGTGACATTTTCATTTCCTAAAATTTTCGGTTTATTCTCAATGTAATAACATATTTTTTTATATTTACCTATTTAAAAAAAAAAAGTTAATGTCATAAAAAGAGAGCTACAGCCACACGTAGATTTAGTTAGCGACGTTTATTATAATACATTTGTATATAAATAAAATGAAAAATAAAGGACTCTTTATATAAAATAATAATCTAACAAAGAAAGGACAATAAGAGTCAGATAATAAATAAAATAAAATAAAGCGGTTAAAACATTTAAATAACTTTAACTGTGTATATACATAGAAATAATTGAAATACAATAAATAAATTAGAAGTACTTAGCCGCTTATGATGTTATAAAAATGATAAAAACGCGTGAAAAACGCAACTAAGGTAAATGTCCCAGTTTGCGACCATGACCCTGTTTGTGACCACTTTAAGACTTATATGTAATTAATCAGAAATTTCAAGTAATTTATCTCTGAAAACAATATTTATTACGTTTTTCAATTAATAATCCATCGTTTTGATATGTGATGTAGTGATATTTGGTAAACAGATAACTCATGAAAATGTGAAATAAGGTGCCCGTATCGTCATTAAGTGCAGATCGAGCACGTTGTTGTCGCCACGTTGGTAGACATGGCGTTTGTCGCGGCAAAGTCATAGCTGTGTCATATTGTCGTAGACAAACGTTCATAAACAGTTTTTGTGATAAAGTTTTAGTGAACAAGTGAATAAATATTGTGCTATGTGTGAATTCTGAAAAAGGTTGGTAATTTTGAGTATATAAGTGAATATGATAAATCGGTTCAATAAAACATGCATGTTTCTATCTGTGATTGTCTCAAGAGAACTAGCTATAACATTAAATTTCGTTGCTTTTTTCAAAAAGATAACAATTAATACTCATCTCCATATGTTTCTAAACACGTATGAGTTACATTTTGGACGAATAAACGGAAATATTCGATGTATGCTCGAAGGAAAATTTTGGTGACAATGCTATCACTTTTGGCTAGGTCACTTACAATGGACATCGTGTGTATTGCATCATGTGCGTCGGTCACTAAGTGATACATGGTGATACATTCGATCCAATGCACCAGTCACTAACCGTGGAGTCACAAATAGGGCAAAATTAAAATCAAGCGGTCACTAATGTCTACATTTACATAGTTTGCTATTTATTTTTTTATATTTATTAGATTATGTTTACAACCCCAGTAAAGCATGTTTTTCGATACAAAAATGATTAATCTTGAGTTCGGTATAATTGATTCCTGATTTTAATTACTCTAGAGTATTTTCATTCGTATTAACTCATGCGATTTTCTTATAAAGTCACAAACTGGGACATTTACCTTAGTTTCGACTCCAAGAATTGAGTAATCTTCAGACGTCCAAAAAAAGAAATATTCTCTCCTTCCATACATACAGTCAAATCATAAAATCACCAACTCCTCGATTTTCTTTATTATTGAATAACATTGATAATAAAAGATGGAAAGATCTTATATTAGAACAATGTATCTGTAATCATAAATTTAAACAAAACAACCGTAGATAACAGTAAGATCTTATATGAATAGTTATTTTTGTGACTAGGGAGTAAAAGTGGTTTTACGCCAGCCCGAGTGTACGGTCGAACACACGCGGGTGTGAAAACCTTACTCCCGAGTCGCAAACAAAATTTTTCGTACTAGGGAGCTGTGAAGGTGGGGAATGAGGTTCATGGATTGTTTTGCTGAGTGGGGAGTAATTGGGTGTTATTTATTTACAATTCTCCGGGGTGTAAAATCGCATTTTACTCCCGCAAATGCGGGAGTAAAACTATCATTTTACGCGCCCTAGTACGGAAAATTCTTTAACTCACCAAACGAAAAATTATTTACACAAAATCGATTCGTCAGTTAACAGTGTATAATGAGAACAAACAAAAATAAGACATACAGTAAAATTTAAAAAATTGAAAAAAAGAGCCATGATAGCGAATATTTATTATATTTAAAGACTGAATATTAAAATTATACTGTGCAGCTACTGTGACTGATGAAACTATACTAAGCAAAATAACAAAAGTCGGTATCGAACGATCAAACTTTATTTACAATGGGAATATAAGAATCGTGAAGACCTTCGGTGTCCGTTTGTAGATTGAGACTATGTTTTTGTTTATTAATGTTTAACATCTCTGAAATTATACGCTTTCTATAGTTAGGTTCGTCATCTAGGATTCTCACATCTTCCCATTGAAAATCATGATTAAACTGAAGTCTATGATCCGTAATGACAGAACGAGTGGAATTGTTATGCCTGATATGGTTACGATGTTCATTAATTCTGATCTTTAGTTATCTCCCAGTCTGTCCGACATAAGATGCATCACAGTCATTGCACTGAATTCTATAAACTACATTCGTATATAATTATAAATTATTAGACGTTTTGGCTCTAAATAAAGCCATTTTCAGCACAAAAACAGTTTATACCATGATTCGGTGTTGATATGTAAAAATATAAATTATTATGTTTTCAAGTTATAAAGTTATAATCGATAATTCATTGTCAAGATATAATAACAATTATGAATTCACATTATACAAAATCATAAATCGAAGAAGCCATTCTAACACATTCTATTGTAGAGAGATTATTATTCCTATATGTCTAATTGTTGGTGAAAAAATCCTTATCTTGTTAGTTACTCGTGTGAAGGTTATTTTCAAATGCCAATTATAACATTAAGAATTCCCTTTAATTTCTTGTGCGAATACAGGTCCAAAACTATATTCTTCACAAAAGACAGGGTCTCCAAAAATTTAAACGATGAAAGATATATAACAACCAATAAAAAACCCTCGCGTTTATTTGACTATGTCATATCATTTGACTATGTCAAGCTTAAGCTTGATAACATTTATCCAGATAACATTTATGTTGCATAAGATATCTAAA
>NW_017278705.1:107667-148356 GCF_001594065.2 Cyphomyrmex costatus | reverse complement strand
AACAATTTATATATATATATATATATATAAATGAAAAATTATATTGTAAAAAAATTCACATAATAAGAAAACGATAATTTTAGTATAAAAGTAATATCAATCACGGAAACACTTGTTTTTAAAATAGGTAAATATAAAAAAAAATATAAATATTAAATACATTTTAATGTATATTAAGTTATTTCTTTCTTTGTTTGTTTGATAAAAAAATAAGTTATTACATTGAGAATAAACCGAAAATTTTAGGAAATGAAAAAGTCACGAGGTTATATCTATATATTATTTTATCGTGTAAAAAATACAAAATTGAAAAAAAAATTTACCGTCCGAAAAATATGATTGTCCAACCCAAAATAAACCTTTGTTTCGACGATGAGCTGCTCTCTGATGGTAATATTTTAAAAATAAAAAGAATATACAGGACTCTTAGTATTTAAAAGCAAAGAAAAAATAAGGCAAATAAGAGTCAAAAAACATAAATACGATCTATAAAATCTTTACATGATGCAATGTATTTAGTTACTAAATTAAATCATAATTATAATATACTATTCAGTTCTACATATATAACAAATTAAAAATTAAAAAACTAATTGAAAATTAAAAATTAAAAATATAACGTTTCGGGTCTGTATTTAAGCCATCTTCAGATGTTGCAATATTATGTAGGATAAACAGGAAGAAAATTAAAAACACGAATTGCGCAGAACACCGCAACCACATTGGATGTAATACGAATTCTACATCGGTGATAATAGATCACAGATTGCAACAAGGACATGATTTCGATTGGAATAATGTACAAATTTTAGA
Organism: Cyphomyrmex costatus; assembly: GCF_001594065.2. NCBI lineage: Eukaryota > Metazoa > Arthropoda > Insecta > Hymenoptera > Formicidae > Cyphomyrmex > Cyphomyrmex costatus. The sequence goes on along the minus strand of NW_017278705.1, from coordinate 147,543 downwards.
TGAAGAACCGTGTTATAGTAAACATATTGTCTTAGAGATGCTTAATATTAAAAAACAGAATAACAGTCTTAATCTATAGACAGACACAGAGGGTCTTCATAAATCATACATACATATATTCCCATTGTTTGACTTTGCATTACCAAGATTTGACGTAATTTAATTTCGCACGTTGAGGCAGTCTGACCTCGGTCTGACGGTTATTATTTTTTCTTTTTACATTATGGACGAATTACATTTGTAATGTGATAACAATTTTATTGTTACTGATATAATTATCGACATGGAATTTTGGTTTTTCTACATACAAGAATGAGTTTTTTTTATCAGAGGAACAATTTTGCTTGTTCTAATATGGTTTTTAGTGATGTAATTTTATGTTCATATTAAAACCATAAGGATTTTTCGTAGGCGATCGTTTAATCGCTTGAGCATTAATATTGCAACATCTGAAGATGACTCAAATACAGACTCGAAACGTTATGTTTTTAACTTTTAGTATTTAATTTTCAATTAGTTTTTTAATTTTCAATTTGTTTTATATGTAGAATTGAATAGTATATTATAATTATGATTTAATTTAGTAACTAAATACATTGCATCAAATGAAGATTTTGTAGGTCGTACTTATGTTTTTTGACTCTTATTTGCCTTATTCTTTCTTTGTAATGTTTTAAAACATGTTATGTCTTAAAACACATAAAATAGATCACTTTCTATCTTATATGTTTTGCATAATAAAATACTTGGTTAATTACATTTATTTCATGTCCGATTTTTGGTTAACAAGAATTCAATGTCTTTTAATGCACTTGGCGTATATTTTTTCTTTTTTTAAATAGGTATTTTTTTTAGGTATTGTAACGCCCGCACGACCGAACCGAGAAGAATCGCCCGCGCAATGGTATTGCGAGCCCGTTCTTAGGGGAAGAACAGAGAATACTCTTTATTTAACGTCGAGTACAAGAGTCAACGATAAGAGCGGTTGTCAAAACGTGCGCGCGAGACAATCGTCCAACCGATTCTGTTTATTTGTTTCTTTTTTGACAACGAGCCGCTCATCTCCTTAGCGATGACGTGCTCTTCATTCCAAAACGACAGAACGTGGATTTCGGAACGGGTCTAATACTATGTAAATTCTAAATACTAAATATTTTTCAGTTATTTAACACTAAACGTACCGAGATTTGATATTACCTATTTGTACTATAACCGATCAAATAACATGTCGCGATAAATAACGCTAGGCTACACGTGTTTATCAGATTTAATAAATAAAAATATAAATAAATGATGTAAAATTAATTGTATCTATACATTTAATAGAAAAAGTCATAAAGTCAAATGTGAAAAAGCGATAACATTTCATGCGAATTTTCTAATCAAAAGTTTATAACCGGTCATTTGACCGGGTTATGGTACATTTAGTGTTATACTCCCTTACGAAAAAAACACTAAAAAAAAAAAACACCGATAAAAACACCAAAGAAGAATAGCGTAATTTCGGATACCCAAATGGCGTTTACGCCATTTGGCCGGCCAAAAAATACCAAAAAAAAACGCCAAAAAATTATAGTGCAGTTTTCATCCAAATGGTGTTAATTCTGTTAGATTGTTAAAGTAAGTATTACTAATTAGCATCAATTTTAGAATAAAATCGTGAAAAAAAAATATTTTCCTCTAAATTCGAGAATTAATTTTTTTTCATGATGCTTCCCAAACGGTCACCCATCCGATTGTATCACGACCTCGCATGCTTGACCTTGACAATCGTACGGGAACTGCTGCACTTCGATGACCCACGAATCTGTATGTCTACGTTTGTATAATTGTGATATATCTGTTCAATGGAAATATTAAAAACAAATGGTTTATATGTTTATATGATAGTGTATGTATTAATATATGTATTAGTGTGGTATCCGAAATTACGCTATTCTTCTTTGATGTTTTTATCGGTGTTTTTTTGAGTGTTTTTTTCGTAAGGGTAATGCGCATGACGTATAATTTTATTCTTATTTTTCATCAAATATTATAGGATAAAATGATAGATCAAGTAATAAAATTCACAAATAACAAATAATTGATTAAAATCGATTTCTTATTTTATTCAAATTCGTATTAAAATCATTTCCGCAAGTGCGCAGAAATGTATTACTACATTACATTTTACGATCATCGATTTCGATGTCAGTAAATATTTTCGACACTGATGTAATTTAATTCTAACTGGATTATAGTGTCGATCATGCGTCGCGACACACAAATATTGCATCGACATATATCCGAAACTTTGTGTCCGAATACGCAACTTTTGACACTCAATTTTTGCTGTTAAATCGTAACTTTTAGTATCGACACTCAATTTTTGGTGTCGACACTCAAAGTTTCGGTGTCAACACACAACGTTTGGTGTCAACACCATAAATTGCGTGTCTTTTAGTATAAACACTCAATTTTTGGTGTTGACACTCAAAGTTTCGGTGTCAACGCACAACGTTTGGGTGTCGATACCATAAGTTGCGTGTTAACACCAAAATTTTGCGTGTCGACACCCAAATGTCGGTGTCTACACCATAAATATGGGCGAAAAATCGGCGTTAACATCGAAAATTGAGTGTAAACACCTAAAATTAGGTGTAAACACCGAATTTTTAGGTATTTTTTTTCGTAAGGGCTATGCTCCGTATAACTGTAGAGCAAATACTATCATAAATCCATATAATTAGATGATAAGGGGAAACAAGTGCTTAAATCTTTTCAAACCGGTAAAAAAATCAATTGCAATACATGTTCGCAGTAAAATGGACACAAAATCATAGAGTCAATAGTGAACTAAATGATTGACCTTAATCAATATACTTGCTGACATTCATGTTTATCTGATGACAAATCTCTGTATTAGCGCTACTGTCTGTTATGCGTACTGAGCTATCTTCTTGCAATTTTAATATGTAAATATTTATGCCACAACAATATTAAACAAATGCCACAACATAAAAGCACACAATATCGCACGCACATACAAGCATATGCTCTTTTTATTTATTCTAAATTTTTACTTTCCCTTCCGTGCATTGTATATGTGTACGCTCATCGATGCCGCCGGTATTAGCGTTACCCGATGTGTACCCGTGTGTATGTATGAATGTATGTTCGCGTGTGTTATGGCTTTTATTTTTAAATGTTTATATATGAAAAGTATAACGAGATAACATAATGCACATAATATGCAGTAACGCCAATGCAAAGATTTGTCATCAGATAAACATGAACGTGAGCAAGTATACTGATTAAGGTAGAGTCATCCAAGTATTTGAGTATTAACTCTATGATCCAGTGCCCATTTTACTACATACATGTATAAAATTAATTATTTTCTATTGCTTTGGCAAGGGTTAAGCACGGTTTCTTCTGATAATCTAATTATATGGATTTATGATAGTATTTGCTCTTTATCTATCGAAATATTGAATTTGGAGGATCACGGCCATGGAGACTTTTGTTCGGGATGGTAAGGATTACAACATATAAAAAATCCAGAAAGTTTTGCTGAAACCCAATTTCCATAAGATTATGGCGGGGTTCAATAATTTAGTCAATAGTGAAAAGAATAACTTCATTATTTTCTAGTCATTTTTTATGTATTTTTAAAATCGGAACTTTTAGCCCCGGCTCCCCTACTCTGAATTTTTATTTTCGCCGATAGGTGTGTGCACACCTTTGTGCTGCATGCATTATAAGCAAAGTACTCGTTGTTGCTTGAATTGTGTTAGAATAAACGATTTTCAAAATGAGTGCTGCCTACGCGTCTCGTTTCGAAGCAGTGTTCTCATTCAAAAAGGCCAAAAATGTCCCAATCCGCTGCGACCAAATATGATATATAGGAAAATGAATGTCGTTCGTCCATAAATAGATGCGACATTATTTAAAGACAAAAATCATGGCCGATTTACCGGAACATGGCACGATACGGACCAATACCGACAAAGATGAAAAAACAGTCGTGCGCCTATTTCAAAGCAATAGCACGTTGTCTCTGCATCAAGGACAGGCAAAATTACAATGAAAAGGTTTACGAATGTCATGTGAAATCATACGATGTTATCTCCACGCTTATGATATAAAATGTCGTACAATCCAAAATTATTATCAGAAAAACACATCAGCGCGCGACTAGCTTGGGCTTACGAAAATAAAGATCGCAACTGGAGTAATGTGATTTTTACAGACGAATATTCTTTTTTGACACATTGTGAAACGATCCTGGTCTACTGCCATTAATAGACTAGTCTAACGAACTGTTAAACACGCGGTAAAGGTGCATGTTTGGGGTTGCTTCTCAGAGCAAGGATTTGGTCGACTTTATCTTTTTACTTACAACCTGAATGCTGAGAAAATGTTAAAAATATACCAAAAAGCTTTGATTCCATCTACCCAACGCTTATTAGTAAAGATAAAGATTAGTTACTCCAGGAGGATAATGAACCCAAACACCGAAGCCGGCTCTGCACGTTCTGGAAAGAGAGAAATGACATCGAGACACTCCACTGGCCTTCACAATCACCCGATGCGAATTCCATTGAAAATGTGTGGTCACTCATCAAGAGGAAGCTTCATGGAAGACCGACATCAACTTCGAAGCGCTTAAAAAACGAAATTCGATGAATCTGGAGGCCTTTGCCATGTGAATATGCGATTTATTTAGTGGAAAGTATGCCTCGGAGGTACCAGTCTAAAATTAATAGCTGCGTCTATAATTAGACGCAGCTGGTGACTGGACTCCTTATTAATATAATTGCATTTTGGCCATAATCCTATTGAATATAATCAATATAAATTTAAGGCTAATAAGCAATTTTTTTTAAAGATAAGCCTGCCACGCTCTTACTAGACAGACTGTATTATAATTATAAATTAATCGTAGATTTGATAACAATGTTATTACTCTTAAAAACATTAAGAACTAATTAAATGATAAATATATCAAACTTGTTTTTCACAATAAATTCTATACTGTATTATAAGATATACGCTAATAGTATCATTATCAAGTCAACAATTAATTTAATTGTGATATTATTTCAATTTAGGATCGCGCGTTTCAAAGAACCCCGCCAAAATCTTATGGAAATTGGGTTTCAGCGAAACTTTCTGGATTTTTTATATGTTGTAATCCTTACCATCCCGAACAAAAGTCTCCATGGCCGTGATCCTCCAAATTCAATATTTCGATAGATAAAGAGCAAATACTATCATAAATCCATATAATTAGATTATCAGAAGAAACCGTGCTTAACCCTTGCCAAAGCAATAGAAAATAATTAATTTTATACATGTATGTAGTAAAATGGGCACTGGATCATAGAGTTAATACTCAAATACTTGGATGACTCTACCTTAATCAGTATACTTGCTCACGTTCATGTTTATCTGATGACAAATCTTTGCATTGGCGTTACTGCATATTATGTGCATTATGTTATCTCGTTATACTTTTCATATATAAACATTTAAAAATAAAAGCCATAACACACGCGAACATACATTCATACATACACACGGGTACACATCGGGTAACGCTAATACCGGCGGCATCGATGAGCGTACACATATACAATGCACGGAAGGGAAAGTAAAAATTTAGAATAAATAAAAAGAGCATATGCTTGTATGTGCGTGCGATATTGTGTGCTTTTATGTTGTGGCATTTGTTTAATATTGTTGTGGCATAAATATTTACATATTAAAATTGCAAGAAGATAGCTCAGTACGCATAACAGACAGTAGCGCTAATACAGAGATTTGTCATCAGATAAACATGAATGTCAGCAAGTATATTGATTAAGGTCAGTCATTTAGTTCACTATTGACTCTATGATTTTGTGTCCATTTTACTGCGAACATGTATTGCAATTGATTTTTTTACCGGTTTGAAAAGATTTAAGCACTTGTTTCCCCTTATCATCTAATTATATGGATTTATGATAGTATTTGCTCTTTATCTATCGAAATATTGAATTTGGAGGATCACGGCCATGGAGACTTTTGTTCGGGATGGTAAGGATTACAACATATAAAAAATCCAGAAAGTTTCGCTGAAACCCAATTTCCATAAGATTATGGCGGGGTTCTTTACTATATTTTAGGATTCTAACCTTATATTTAATGTATTGTAATAAATAGATTTTTCATAGGAAGTCATTTATTTGTGGCTGGTCGAAGCAGAACTTCTTACCCCTTCGCGGGGCTAGTTCTTATCGCATTGGGGTAAATTGTTTTTTGGCTTTTGAACAGTTAGTACACCGATTTCGTCTACATTCCAAATTTTTGATGGTGGAAAATTATGTTTAAGCAATATAACACCAAGCTTGGAAAAGAAATCATCTACGTTATGTTTATTGAATGAAGTAGCTCGATTAAAACTAGTTGCTTCAGGAGTCCTTATTGCAAGCCTTTGATTTCCCTTTAAAAAAACACCTAACCAATTAGGGCCAGCCATGCTATTTTTGTGCCAAGAAGGTGGAATGTTTTGAAGGTTAAATTTTATTGCACATTCATACGTTAACTTTCTTACTTCTTGCGGTAGAAGACCAAAATAGATCGAAGAGCATTTTAAAAGATGTTCTGTCATAACGTTTTCTTGTCCCTCGTTGAAAACTAACCTCATTTTCTTGTAGCCTACTGTAGCCTCTTGTCCAGCTTGAAGTTTTTTAAACAAATCTCGACAAAGTCATGTGGCAGATATTAAAATCTTTAGCAACAGTTTTTATCTTCTGTCCTTGTATAACAGCTTTAGCGGCCTTACGCATAACTTCAATGGAAGTAATGCCCTTTTCGGTCTTTCGTTTATATGTTCGCATCCGAAAACACAGTAGCAACTATCTATACATTTTCAATGGGGCAAATAGTTTTGGTAACAATATGCCCCCAAATCACAATAACAACTAGCCCCTGTCAACACATGTGGCAATTCGTGAGATTATTCTGTTTATATACTGAAAAAGTCTAATAAATACTAATGTAACATATTATACCAGAAGGTTTGCGGGTTATCGCCGTGTCTTTCTTCATTGTTAATGTCAACGTTTCGTGAACCGTACCGTTCACTTTATCAGGGCGAGGGGTGCGCTGATACTGAGCCGCTATCCTGGGGGTCTCTCTTTTTATGTAGACGCTGTTAGGGGGGGGTGGGGAAAGGAGTGGGGGAGGGGTACTTTTTTGGCCTGTCGAGAGGGCGGTCTTCCATATTTTGCTTACATTATAGCCTGAGTCTCTGTTTAAATTGTCTGGATGTTTCTGTATTTCCAAGGCCTCTCTGTGCTTTCTCGGGAAATATGATGTCGTTACGGCAATGGTTGCCGTTTTGTCAAATAGTATTCGATGTCCTGTCTCGATGCTATGTTCTGCCAGGACTGATTGTGTGATGTGTTTCAGCCTGACATCCCGTTGGTGTTCCTTCATCCGTGTGTTGACTGTTCTTCCGGTTTCACTGATGTACACTTTCCCGCACGAGCTGGATATTTTGTACACTCCTGCGGAGCTGAGTGAAGGTCTCTGATCCTTTGGGTTTCTCAAGATTTGTTCGATCTTCCTTGGGGGCTTGAAAATGGTCCGGATGTTGCGTTTATTCAGAATCCTTCCGATTCGGTCTGTTGTATCCTTTGGTATGGGAGGAACGAGGGTCGTCTTTTCTCTTCCTGTGACTGTTCTGTGTCTGATTTCTTTGTCCCACTCCTATGTTTGCTAATTTTCCTATTTACATCCTCCTTATTGTATCCGTTCCGCTGTAAGGTTTCCTACAAATGGTTGAGTTCTGTTTGTAGATGTTCCTTGTCAGAGACTACTAATGTAACATGTTCTTATATGTTACTTGAACTATAAAGACAAAATAATAAATGATATCGACATTAAATAATTGAAATAGACCAAAAAATGATAACCTAAAAATATTTACGTAGTACGTAACTAGGCCTTGTTTGCAACTACACGATTCACTGTCGAGGACACTACTAAAGTGAACGACGGAATGGCGCAGGCGTGATCGACACAAATGGCGAAAACAATTAAAAACACAACATTATATCTTTTCATTTTGAAGATATAACCGTTGGAACAACTTACCCCCGTAACTTTTAGCCCCGGCTTCTCCTATATCTTTACTCAACTGTGGGTGAACCTTGCTACGCTCTTACTAGACAGACTGTACTATTATTTTAGCTTTAGTTTATGGTTGTCTTTGAAGTCTGACAAGCAGTTTATGTATACAGAATGTCCGGAAAATCGAGGCTATGCTACGGGAAGTGATTCGCCAAAAAAGAAGAAAAAAAGCTATATAAACATAGATCCAGAAATAAGACGTTTCCGAGTTATAATCACTTTTATGTTGAAAAATTGAAATTTATTTTTCATCCTACAATCTTAATATATTTCACAGTGCTTCAACATAAATAACTACATGTTTTATTTTTAAACTTTTTTTATTTTTTATTTTTTAATTTTCCGGTATTGTAAATGTGGTTACTGCATTAGTTTTAGATAAATATAAACAGGTTAAATAGAATTAAATGAAATGTAATAGATTAAATAAAATGTTCAAAATGACCATCTTCAGCACGAATGCAGATCCTTATTGTTCTAGCAAAGGAATTCCGAACTCTTTGAAAAACAGTTGGAATTTTCCTTATTTCTTTGTATCCATGGATTATTCTTTGTCTTAAGGGCGATTCTTTGTCTTTCACTGCGGTTAACTTAACCATTTCAGTAATTTTACAAGATTGACCAATTGCATTTATCATTTAGTTTTGACATGATTGGTTAATTCCAATGGACTAATTGCCGATTAAGTTAATCGGAGTTGGTGAAAGTGGCCCTGAGTCAGCAATATGATTGGGCACATTTTTGTAAACTAGTGACCCCATAGATAAAAATCAAGTGAATTCATATCTGGTGATCTTGGAGGCCAGGTAATCGGACCTCCACGACTATCCCGAATACATCATCTCCCGAATCACTTCCCGAAGTATTGGCCTCGATTTTCCGGACACCCTGTATATATGTATATAACTGAAAGATGTATTTAATATTCACGTATAAGTGTTATTAGGCATCAAAATTTAGTAGCCTGTATTTTAGTTCTTTTCTTACTTATTTGATTTATTGTATTATACATGTATTTGGACATGCAAGCCTATCAGAGCGTTTGTAATAAGGCACCTCGTTACGGAAAGCAAGTTATAGGTGTACCTAACGAAATTTCTCAGACTGAATCTTCTGCGTATTTTTGGCGGCGATATAGGAAAGTAAAGAGAGTTGGTTCGGCACTTCCGAGTTATTCGTCCAGATCTAAAGATTTGGAACGAACCGTGTATTCGCATTTGCATACCCCGTCGATTCCGCCAGTGACTTCCCATTCCCGCGACTCTTCTATACGGTCCACGACTTAGTTCTTTCCACCGTCTTCGATGCAAATTACAATATTCCCGTGCCGTTCGTTCGGATATGAAAATATATGCGACTCCCGATAAAAATAAGATACGCGTCTCTCACCCTCCTCGTGAAGCAGAATACAAAAGAACTTCACGTAGATCTTTCATGAATACTTATACCTGTATTCTTGTCAACATTGTTTGGAACGCTTTGTTCCTTATATTAACCCTATTTTTTAAATACTATAAATGTTTTTACACGTGTAAAATTTATATAAAATATTGGGTGTACAAATAAGTTTTAAAGCGTTTTTTGTGTAACACATAATTTAAACTTAAGATTCAAATATTTTTGCGTTCTTTTGATATGTTATGGCGCTTAATGTGTACTATTAAAAAAAACAATTGACTTCACACAATTGAAAACTTAACCTCAAAATTAAATGATTTTAAAATGGTGAGCCACAATTAATTTATTCGACACTGCGTTCGATACAAATTTCATCAAAGAAAAAGCTCTGCTAAAGCATATGAATCAATTTGTTTTGTTCTTGGAGACAATGTTGTAACCAAAAGTACGTGTGAGTTTTAGTTTAGGCGATTTAAAGAGGATGATTTTGATGTTAGCGATAGAGAACGTAGTGGTGCTTCTCAGAAGATTACAGACAATCAATAGCATTACTCGATCAAAACTCATGTCAAGCACAAAAAGAACTTGCACAGCAACTTGAAGTAACTCAACAAGGTATTTCTATTCGTTTATGGCAGATGAGAAAGATTCTGAAGGAAGGAAAGTGGGTAACGCATGCATTAAGTGAAGAAAACAAAAATAATCGTCTTGAGAAGTGTTTGAATCTGTACAATCAACAGCATAGAAAATCTTTCTTGTGGAAAATCGTGACTGAAAAGTGGATTTTTTACGATAATCCTAAAAAGAGAAAACATTATGTGGATCCAGAACAACCGACTACATCAATGCCAAAACGCAACATCCACAGCAGCAAAGTTATGCTATGTATCTGGTGAGATATGAAGGGTGCGCTATATTTTGAGCTGTTCCACCCGAATGAAACGGTTAACAGTGATCGCACAGTCAACAATTGATCCGTTTAAATCAAGAAATCGAACGAAATCATCTATTTACTGTCAAAGGAAAACGTTCCGTGAAATTGCTTCATGACAACGTTAGGTTTCATGTTGGTAAACCTGTAAAGGAAACGTTGCTAGCGCTTGATTGGGAAATTCTATCGCACCCGGCATATAGCCCAGACATAGTTCCTTCAGATTGTCATTTATTCCGGTCAATGCAAAATGCCTTGTCCGGTGTACATTTTCGACCATTTGAAGAAGAGCGAAAATGGGTGAATAATTTTATTGTATCGAAAGACGAAACCTTTTTCGCTTCTGGAATTCGCAAGCTGCCCGAAAGAGTAAAGGTCATAGATAATGACGGGGATTATTTGGTAATTAAATGTATCTTCGTTTCTAAATAAATAAATATAAAATTTCGTTAAGAACGCTTTAAAACTTATTTGCACACCTAATATTATAAATAATATAATTGTTATCCACTGGATACTCTAATTGCACTACTAATTGAAGCTAAATTAATATCTAATAAGTATTACTGTAAAGATCATTTTTTTTACTAATTACAGTGATTACAAAAGATTATAACAATGTTTATGTTGGGAAAATACATATAAACCCAGCACACACAAACACAGATACCTCTCAACACATAACTTATACATAATCTTTAATTTTTTAGCTCGTAACAACTATATCAAAAGTTATGTGAAATTGCAAAGAATTTTTTCAAATTTTCTTGTTCCACTTTACCTATAGCAGTTATATAGCAGTGATATAGTTTAAATACGAAACGGCGATATAATTGATATACATATAACAGTCATGTATTGAGATGAAATGCGTATGTAACATTTATGTATTGCAAAACTTGTCACTGTGACATAACTACATAAAAACAATTAACTGATTGCATAATGGAAGCAAACTATGTAGTACCTATAACCAGGGCTGGCCATATATTTGAAATACTTTTATTTAAAATAATTTTATTTAACACAATTTCTGCAACAAAAGTAGATTTTATATTTTATATTTTAACGGAGTACATAAAAGTATTACGTATTTTGTATTTAAAATTAAAGGATTGAAAGCTTTATGTATTTCGTAATTTAAATAATAACATTAATCGTCAATCTTAGTTAAAAGTATGTTATACAAATTTAAAGTATGTACAAAATACAAAATACTTTTAATCTTTTATTATTAGTATTGAAATACAAAATATAAAATACTTTTATATATATTTTCATAAAATATGGAATGCAAAATATTTTCGTGTATTTCGCTGAAACACAAAATACATAATACAATTATCTTACAAATGTCATTTTCAAATAAAAGTATTTTAAATACGTGCCTTACAGAAATTTAACACTAATATTGTCCAATTAATCACTTATTTTCACTACTAACAGTACTTTTAATACTGAAAATAATTGTTAAAGGACCCCGCAGAATCCTTATGGGAAATGGCTTTCGGTTAATTTTTTTTAAAATTTGATATGTGTAGTTCTCAACACGTAGAACAAAAGTGTCCATGGCCCCAAAGTCCGATCACGGGTAGTTTTCGAGATACAGCTCTCCAAAGTTGGACCCTTCGTACCTTATTGCAGCGTAATGCGGGTGCAGTCAATGTCGATGTACGGTGATGTTTATGATTAAAGTGTGCGTACAGGTGCTTGCTTACTTGTGTGTGTGTACGCGCGCCCGCGTGTGTGTCAGCAGAGATAAGCACCCACGGTTCGTCACTCCCGCAGTATGTTATAACTCCAAACCCTCTCTCCTGTGTGCGTGTACGTGTACGTGTGCTTGTGTGGGTATGTGTGTGTGTGTGTATGCGTGCGTGCGTGTATGTGTGGGTGGGTGCGTGTGTTTGATGAATAATGTGCGTGCGCGCGCGCGCGCACACACACACACAGGAGAAAGGGTTTGGAGTCATAAAATACTGCGGGATTGACGAACCATGGAATCCTTATCTCTGCTGACACACACATACACACGCGCGCGCGCGCGCGCACGCACACGCACGCACGCATACACACACACACACACGCACGCACGGCTGCACGCACGCGCGCACACACGTACACACACACGCACACGTACACGTACACGCACACAGGAGAGAGGGTTTGGAATCATAACATACTGCGGGAGTGACAAACCGTGGGTTTTTATCTCTGCTGACACACACACACACACACACACACACACAAAAGTAAACAAGCACCTGTACGCACACTTTAATCATAAACATCACCGTACATCGACATTGACTGCACCAGCATTACGCTGCAATAAGGTACGAAGGGTCCAACTTTGGAGAACTGTATCTCGAAAACTACCCGTGATCGGACTTTGGGGCCATGGACACTTTTGTTCTACGTGTTGAGAACTACACATATCAAATTTTTAAAAAAATTAACCGAAAGCCATTTCCCATAAGGATTCTGCGGTGTCCTTTATGTAAGAAGTGCCCAGCCCAGCCTATAATCTATTTTTTGGATAGACTTTATTTACTAGCGATACTTTTGATTATTTGTTATATTGATGAATAATGAGAAATAATTTGCAATAGTATTTATCAATTTCTTTTCTTATCAATTTATCACATTTGTTGTCCCTCGATTTGTTTAATGTCACAAAGTCACTTCTCTTAATGTGCATAAAAGACAATTAAGTGTAATAATGAAATATGCTCAAAAAAACACTGTGAAAAAGTGACGTATAATTTATGAAATTATGTTACATCATAGTGATGTAATTTTATAGGAAAGTAGAATCTCATAATTTTAGTGATATAACTGTTATACAGATTACAGTATACATTCCTGTAAAAGTAACCAAAGCATGTATAATTTACATCTTTTTTCATTATGGTTTAGTGATGTAAATGTATTTTGTATTTATTATGTCTTATTCATAGAATGGTACATGGATGAAATTTAATTACGTTTAATTTACATAATTATGTTATATGCTAAATATATAACAAAGACATGTAACAAAAATTGTATTTATATCAGAGTATCTCATTTACGCCATAAAGCTGTCTTGTTATAAAACAGACATCTGTATAATGATAAAAAAATTATTATATATAATAGTGCCAAGTTATATATTTGCTCGGAAGTTTTTATTTCCATTTACGAGTAATCTTATAGATAGTCAGATAGAACATCTTGTGGGTATGATTATAATTCCATCAATCTATTTTATCAATCGAAGTGACTTACATATTTTGTGTGTGAGAGAGAGAGAGAAAGGCAGAGAAATTATGCATTTTTTATGCGGAACAGTATTTTTGTTTTTTTTTTAAATCGCAAGTGCAACTTTTATAGATTCTTATTGAATGCGATTATACAAATTATATTTTACAAAAGATGTACATGAGTCATAGTTCTAACGCAAACATTTAAGAATGTAAATCGGGCTTGCAATCATTGAATCACGCGAGGTGCACTATGCAGGCGCGCAAATCTTGGCGCGTTTTAAAATATTAAAATTTCACTCGAGCCAATCGGTTGGCACCACGCTAGAGATCGCACTTCGTGCTCACTTTTGCAGAATAATGTTTCCCACGCGGCCGATAGGGCGACTCCCCAGGCAGAGTCGTTTCTTTTTTCCTATGGCAATATTTAGATAAACCTCGCTACGTGTGCCGACTAAAAAACAGGTAGAAGAGATATGTTGTAAAACATTATGTATCACTGCCCCAGCAGTCTCATTTTATTGGCCCGTAACAAACTTTACCTCGGAAACAACCATTTTCTCATGGGAATGCCTGCCAAGACTGGATGTACAAAAAATGTACAGTAAAATATATTATTTTTATTTCTTAGAAATATTCTTTATTATAATAAGTAATTAATACATTAAGTATAATTAATATTATTTAATTTGTAATTGTTTTTAATAGTTTCAATTATTACTTGTTTATTTACTAAAATGTTGACAAAATACTTTTAATTTAATTAAATTTCGCTCATTTTTTGCAATGCAAAGTATAAAGAAAGAACGGTCTAAATCGAGTGATAATAAGATTTTCTTATAAAATAAATTTCTAGTTTACAATATCAATACAACATAAAAATAAAAAATAAAAAATATTTAAAAAATATAATATAATATATAATTATATTATATATTATATCGAACGTTTCGGAATTCACACACGGGACCTTCTTCAGCGATTCTTGTAGATGTTACAATGTCATAGAGATAAAAGCATAATCTTACGGTCTAAGCGACATGGTGTGATACAATTTGTTCGAAGAAATTGATTCTCCTGTTTTTATGTGAATATGGAAATTGTGTTTAAAGTGAGAAAATTGTCGTCAATATAATTAAAAAACCATGTAGTTTCGTAGAGTAGCGTTTCAAAACTGAAAAATTGTTCGGCACGTGATTTGAAGAATTGCATATACGCAGGGAATGGAAGTAACTCGTTACTTGTAACGAAGTTACAGTTACAAGTTACTTTTTTGGTAATTTTACTGGTAACTGCGTTACTTTTTTTTTTGGTAACTGCAACGGTAACGAGTTACATTTTTTGGGTAACGGTAACGAAATTTACAGTTACTTTTGTCGTTACTTTGCACACGATTGAACACGGTTCGATTGGATACATGCTACTTACAGCGTTTATCAATAAGACTTGAAAGCCCTTAGACATTCGGCCGTTATGATTCAGTAATTATTTTACACTTCTATCTTCTATGTAATACATAGGACATACAAATATTTCAATTTGCTGCATATTTTACAGGTTTTAGAATTACAAGAGTGTGTTTAAAAAAAATTAAAAAATAAATTAAATAAAAGTAAAATGAGAAGAGCTACGAACCCAAAAGCGAAATAGTTTATTTCCAATAAGACGATGACAATAAGTGTCGAAACGTCGTTTATTTTTATCTTGTTTTATCCATGTTATTGTTCTAATATATATTTATACATTTAGTTACATTGTCATCGTCGTTCTTATCGAAAATAAACTGTTTCATTTTTGGCTCGTAACCCTTCTCATTTTACTTTTATTTAATTTATTATTTGAGCCATTCTACATTGTTTTATTAAAAAATAAAACTATATATTTGTCAGTGTTATATATAAAAAAAATGAAAAAAAATGTAAAAGTACATTTTTAGATTGATTTTAAAAAAGTAACGGAAAGTTATTTTTCGAGTAACGGTAACTGTAACGAGTTACTTTTAAAAAGCGATGGTAAATATCTAGAAAAGGGGAGCCCCCTCCGATGATCTTGAATTGACATATGTTGTCAAGGTCATGATCCTGAGTAACCTCCCACAGGTTTTAGGTGGCGGTCACTGTCCGTTAAAAAGTTATTAACAAAAAAAGTTTCAAAATTAACGTACCATTTTTCAGAAATTATATATATTAACGTATCATTTCTTCCATATATGTATTATAACAAGTACTATTTTACATCTCCTTCTGTTTAGAAACGTTAAACTTTCCACGCGAAGTAACTCTCACCTCCCCCAACCCCCTGCGGGAGGTCACTCAGGGTCATGACCTTGACAACATATGTCAGGGTCAAGATCATCGAGGGGGGCTCCCCTTTTCTAGATATTTACCCTAGTTACTTTTAAAAAGTAACTTTCCATTCCCTGCATATACGTAATATATAAATTCACACGGAATTATAATAGCACCTAAGATCTAGCTTGACCATTAAAGGCAATTTCTCATTGGTTGTGTTTCTCACATGTACGGTTCTGTAAGAGTTAGTATTTAAATATTGTAAGATTATGCTTTCATCTCTATGACGTTATAACACCTATAAGAATTTCTGAAGAAGGACCCGTGAGTTCTCTCTCTTCTAAACGTTCGACATTATTTTTATATTATTTTATATCTTTTTATATATTTTATATATTTTATTTTTATGTTGTATTAACATTGTAAACTAGAAATTTATTTTATGAAAAAGTTTTATTATTACTCAATTTAAAGCGTTTTTTCTTTATACTTTTAATTTATCTATTCTTAATCGTAGGTGTACAAATAAGTTTTAAAGCGTTTTTAGTGAAATTTAATATTTATTCATTTAGTAATAAAAACACACTTAATTATCAAAATAATCCCAGTCATTATCTATGACCTTTAGCCATCTTTCGGGCAACTTGCGAATTCTAGAAACAAAGAAGGTTTCGTCTTTCGATACGATAAAATTATCCACCATCCACTTTTTCAAATGCTTAAAAGTGTACACCGGACAAAGTGTTTTGCATTGACTGGAATAAATAAAGGAACTATATCTGGGCCATATGACGGGTGCGGTAGAATTTCCCAACCAAGCGCTAGCAACGTTTCCTTTACAGTTTATCAACATGAGGCCTAGCGTTGTCATAAAACAATTTCACGGAACGTTTTTCTTTGCCAGTTAATGGACAATTTCATTTGATTTCTTGACTTAAACGGATCAAATGTTGACTACAGCAATCACTGTTAACCGTTTCATTCGGAGCAGCTCATAATATAGCACACCCTTCATGTCTTACCAGATGCATAGCATAACTTGCTGCTGTGGATGTTGCGTTTTGGCATTGATGTAGTCGGTTGTTCTGGATCCACATAATGTTTTCTCTTTTTAGGATTATCGTAAAAAATCCACTTTTCAGTCACGATTTTCCACAAGAAAGATTTTCTATGCTGTTGATTGTACAGATTCAAACACTTCTCAAGACGATTATTTTTGTTTTCTTCACTTAATGCATGCGTTACCCACTTTCCTTCCTTCAGAATCTTTCTCATCTGCCATAAACGAATAGAAATACCTTGTTGAGTTACTTCAAGTTGCTGTGCAAGTTCTTTTTGTGCTTGACATGAGTTTTGATCGAGTAATGCTATTGATTGTCTGTAATCTTCTGAGAAGCACCACTACGTTCTCTATCGCTAACATCAAAATCATCCTCTTTAAATCGCCTAAACTAAAACTCACACGTACTTTTGGTTACAACATTGTCTCCAAGAACAAAACAAATTGATTCATATGCTTTAGCAGAGCTTTTTCCTTGATAAAATTCGCATGGAATGCAGTGTCGAATAAATTGCTTCTCGCTCACCATTTTAAAATCATTTAATTTTGAGGTTAAGTTTTCAATTGTGTGAAGTTAATTGTTTTTTTTAATAGTACATGTTAAGTGCCACCACATGTCAAAAGGGCGCAAAAATATTTGAATTCTAATTTAAATTATACGTTACACAAAAAATTTAAAACTTATTTGTACACCCAATACTTTAACACACCAAGTGCATTTAGTGCATTAAATACGTTAATAATTATTGTTATCATCTTTAATTTATTGTATATAAGAATATACTTATAGATGTTACATACAAATGAAAAAATATCTCAAATACTTCGACGTTGATTATATAACAAAATTATGATACTAATTCGCGATTGTGATTGCGATAGAAGGGCAAAAAACACTTTCGACTTCGGTGACGAACGATCTAATTATTTTCAGACTTTCCTCATTACTTGTTCGCCTCTTCGGTGGTCGGTACAAATCGTTTCTTTTGTGTCCGATGCGTCGCTCCGGCGGATTATCTAAATCGCGTCGAATATTTCCGCGGTAGATCCACGGGAGATCCGCAGCAACAGTGCTCACCGTTATTCCCGTTAAAAAGCATCTCGCGTATCAATTTCACGGGACAACGCGGTGCATCGCGGGTAATCCGGCGTGTTGGATCGTCTTTTTGTTCCTGGCCGCTTAATATTGCTTGTCCCGCCGTAATCTCCGATCCCCGACACCCTGTTACACCCTGCGCTATCCCCCTCGTCGCAACTCTCCTCCCCCCGTGTTTTGCTCCACTACGTCCCGCTGCTCTCTACCTCCACGTCGCAATAGCGTAGTCGAACTTTTCCTTCGCTGGTAATCCTCTTCGCGTAAAGACTTGTATTTTCTATGTGTATGATATACAGATGTAGAGAAATTCAATACAATCATAGATCCGTCAGTTTTTCGTGATCAAAGCTTATCAGAACAGAAAATTGATTTACTTGTACCCAATTGAGTTTTTTGGAAATTATAATAATATCGAGATAAAATATTAAACGAAATTCTAAGAGAAATCTAGACAATCTTTAAAGCTGACCTGACAATAAAAGAAGTTCGGTGTAAAATAAAAAAATATCTGAATCTTTGCATAAGTATAGAGTAAATGGGTTTAATCATGAAAGAATATTTATATGGTTACTGTGTGTGTGATATTAGGTTTTATAGGGTTTTTCATATTTCTTATTTTTGGCAATTGTTTCGGTAGTATTTGCTTAGAAAACATTGATTTTTTGAAGAGGATGTTTTATTCTTAAAATTGAATATCAGCAGCTATGCAAAATTATTTTATCATTAGGTCCATCTACTCTATTTATGCAAAGTTTCAGATTTTTAAAATTTTACATTTGCCGAACCTCTTTTCTATATATACATTAGGGTGTCCGTTAATTTGGCGATTTTCGAATTTTTCCATTTTCCGGGCAAAAAGTGGTTCAAAATAAATAAAAAAAAAGTTTCCCAACGGAAAAAAAAAAATAAAAATTTTTAACCCGTGCCACCGAGCACATGAAGTTTTGTACTGAATTTGTATGGGAAAAAAAAACTTTTTCAGTATTTTAGCCACCGAATTTTTTGTACGTTATTAAAAAATCTGACTACTTGCATATCTTTTCTTGAATGCTGCCTGAAGACCCTCCAATTGGGCGCGGTCAAACAAAATTTTTTTTCGTTGATATATTCAAGTTTACATAAACTAAATTTTTATCATAAAAATTAAGAAAAATGCAAAATTCCGACTTTTTTCACTTTCTTTCACTTCCAACGTATACTAAAATTATTAACCATATTTTTTCAACATCTTTAGGAAATTCCACGTAAGATAGTCACCGAATTTTGTCACGAAATATGATTTTAAGGCAAGTTAGAAAATTTTTAATGAAAATGTTGGTGGATAAATCAAAAAATGTTTCCTCCGTTTGATTTTTTTCAAAAAAATTACATTTTCATTAAAAATTTTCTAACTTGCCTTAAAATCATATTTCGTGACAAAATTCGGTGACTATCTTACGTGGAATTTCCTAAAGATGTTGAAAAAATATGGTTAATAATTTTAGTATACGTTGGAAGTGAAAGAAAGTGAAAAAAGTCGGAATTTTGCATTTTTCTTAATTTTTATGATAAAAATTTAGTTTATGTAAACTTGAATATATCAACGAAAAAAAATTTTGTTTGACCGCGCCCAATTGGAGGGTCTTCAGGCAGCATTCAAGAAAAGATATGCAAGTAGTCAGATTTTTTAATAACGTACAAAAAATTCGGTGGCTAAAATACTGAAAAAGTTTTTTTTTCCCATACAAATTCAGTACAAAACTTCATGTGCTCGGTGGCACGGGTTAAAAATTTTTATTTTTTTTTTTCCGTTGGGAAACTTTTTTTTTATTTATTTTGAACCACTTTTTGCCCGGAAAATGGAAAAATTCGAAAATCGCCAAATTAACGGACACCCTAATATACATATATGTATATATACATATATAAATATACAGATTGATATGTATAAATATGTCAAGAGAAACTTAATATGAAGTGCTTTAAAATGAAAGTTTTTAGCTATTCCGACAGAATGGGGAATACAATCGAGATGATTAAACACGCGGAATGTTAACAAGCTAGAAAAATATAAAATTTACAAATTAATTGTTTTCTTTTGTTAATGATTTTTCGTGAAGACGTCGTTCTGTGCACGCTGTTTCGCAGCCAGCTCGTCTGCGAAACCGACCGCTACACTTCCGTGGTACTTAACGTAAGTACGCCGGGACTTCGGCGAAGAAAATAAAGAAACTATATACTCGCCGCACTCTCTCTCACTCCGTCCATCCCTTTCGCCACTACTATTGTCTCACCCCCTTATCTCCTCGTTGCTTCGTATCGCGGGACAATGTTATTTTACGGCGTGGTGAGTTTGAGCCTCTTTCATCCGGCGACACGGTGGTCGTGGCGATGGCGATGGTTGCGGCACGGTGGTTTCTAGCAAACCGCCACACCCTCATGACTGCCTCCGCCTCTACCTCTGTCTCTTTCCTTCGCTTCCTTTCTCCCTTTCCCTGTGCAACGTTTAATCTGATCAAGCGCGGATTATATCGGACAGCACGCTGACGAGGAGAAAAAAATCGTTGCAGCGCGACAAGAGACGATCTTGTGCGTTATAATCGAATTTCCGGCATTACAAAAACGTTGTTTCAACTATAAATGAAGTATAGTATTTATTTCATAAAATTAAACGTTATATTTAGTATTGCTTTTGATATGAAGAACAGCTTAAAAGTTATTTGAGAATCTTATATTTCAAGGTTTTTATTTTTATGGAACTTAATTTGCAACATACACGATTTCATATATAAAGCTGTTAATCTTTCAAATATATAAACTTGGAAAGAAAAGGGCACTAGGAATTAAGCGCAGACAACTTTACGCAAATATATGAAGCAAAACTTATTATTTATTATAATAATTGTGCTTACATGTTTCGACTCATTTTTGAGCCTTCTTCAGAGACAATGCAAATTACATAAATAAATTGAAAATAAGAAAATAATATTATACAAAGGATCAAGTGATGTTTAATCACAGTGAGCGCCCCCATAACCAAGAAATAAAATCTGATGTTAATTCCATCTTACAGAATATATTAATATAAAGGGAAATGAACAAATAATTAAAGAAAAAGAGAAAGAAATGAATAATATACTAAAATTCTGGGTTAATTTCAAAAATAAATTTATCATAATTACAATTATTCTACCGGGAGTGAGGAGGCTCACTATGTTCACAACGATACCGTATCGCAAACATTCTCAATATATATTCAAAAACCGGTTTTTAGAATAATTTAGGCCAAGTCAATACTTGGCCTAGCTAGTCAGTCTCGCTTGTACACAGTAGCTGAGTTTTAGCATTTAATATTTGTATTTTCGATAATTTCAATTTAATAACGTCGATCAATTGAAATGACTCACTGTGTCTGAGACTGATTGGCCATTTCCCTATTAATAGATATATTCTGTAAGATGGAATTGACATCAGATTTTATTTCTTAGTTATGGGGGCGCTCACTGTGATTAAACATCACTTGATACTTTGTATTATTTTTTTGATTTTCAATTATTTATGTAATTTGCATTGTCTCTGAAGAAGGCTCAAAAATGAGCCGAAACATGTAAGCACAATTATTATAATAAATAATAAGTTTTGCTTGATATATATCAGCATTTGCGTAAAGTTGTCTGTGCTTAACTCCTAGTGCCCTTTTCTTTCCAAGTTTATATTTGAATTGTACAAGAGTTTTTGTTATTTAAAAATTATTATACTATTAATTTTTGTTAATACGTTTTTATTTATTATAAGAAATATTTTGCAAACTATTTTTTGAAAATGCACACAACAGACGATATATATACATTAGGGTGTATCGAATTTTCGAAATTTTTTTTTTTTAATTTGTGCCCAGAGTATGTACCTTCCAAACCCATATCACAACAAATTTTTTGAAATTTTTCTGAGCCCTTGAAAAATCGCTAAATATGACCGCGTTTGATCAAATTAATGGTTAATAACACAGACCTGCGAAATTTCACTTTTGTCAGTTGAAAAATGACTAAGTTATGGAGAGATGAATAAAAAAAACGTCAAAAAACGCTGTATTGGAGGCGCGTGCGCGAATGCTAGATATTTTTTTAAATTTTTTTTGTATCAATTTTCGTGAATAGTGCATACTGAACTATCGTTTTATCTCTAAAAAGAACGCATCCAGAGATACATTCAGTGCACATTATGCCACACTAATGCGGCCAGTGAAAATCGCATTGTATTAAATTATAATTAACCATTAATTAGATCAAAAGTGGTCATATTTAGCGATTTTTCCAGGGCTCAGAAAAATTTCAAAAAATTTTTTGTGATATGGGTTTGAAAGGTACATACTCTGGGCACAAATTAAAAAAAAAAAAAAGAAAAGTTGAAAAATGACTAAGTCACGGAGAGATGAATAAAAAAACGTCAAAAAATGCTGTATTTGAGGCGAGTGCGCGAATGCTAGATATTTTTAAAAATTTTTTTTATATCAATTTTCGTGAATAGTGCATATTAAACTATCATTTTATCGCTACTCCGTAAAATTTTTGAAAATTCGATACACCCTAATATACATACATGAAAAATATACAAATTGTGATCTTCTTCAACGGACTCTTAAGGTTCAAGGTATGTTACTTGAAATAAATAATGAATTTGTATTATTTTTAATAATAATTTGTATAAATTGTTATTTAACAGAATACTTTGTAACATCCAATCAGCCAATTTGATGTAACATGTCTCATAAAATAGCGTCTTATTTATTATATTTAGTTTGGATTTGTACTGAAGATGACTCAATAAGAGTCGAAGTATACTAATTATGATTGAATAAATGTTATTTATGAATACTGAATTCTAATTTATTTAAAAGACTAAATTGATTAAAATTGCGTACCAATAACAACGCAGCACTTTCATTCGCCCTTGAGGACTGTAATTTTTTACACACACACACATATATCTATATACTCATGAAACTTCCAAAACCAGCAAGAACTAGAGAATTTCTGGCAATGGGAAAAGCAAAACTGAGGAGCGGCATAGGCCTCCTGACAGGACACTTGCCCCTCAGAGCACATCTATTCAATCTAGGACTAGCAGAGCAGAAAGAATGCCGGCTATGTGGAGAAGAAGGCGAGGACAACCTGCACTTACTGTGCCGATGCCCTGCACTCGCTTGTAAAAGATACAAATTCTGGAGACATATGTTTATGACACCCAAGGATCTAGAAAATGCGAAGGTTAGCAGTCTAATAAGTCTGGTAAGTGACACGAGGCTAGGCTTGACTGAATGTCCTACGGAACAAGCAGGGAGCGACAATGGAACCTCATGGATCTAGGTCGTGTTAGTAGGCTAGTTAAGCCCACCTGCATTTATCTACTACTACTACTACTACTATATATATATATTTTTAAATTAGAATTTTAAAAGAAATTTAACGTTAGATTAATTGCAAAAATATATACATATATATTGTAATTAGATTAGTATAACATTTTTGTAAAGTAGAGATAAACGTTTATTTCTTGACATTTTTATATTGGTTAAAGATTTATTTATCATTAAATTATATGCGATAGATGGATATTTTTCTCTATTTCATAATTCCTTGTATATATATACTTACGAATAAGATGTGTCGATATAATAGAACTGGTTAATGCGATATTATCGTACATGTGTTAAGAACTACGCGTAAATTTTGACGAAATCGGACGATGTTCTTGCAAGATCGCATGATGTCGTCCAAATTGAGAAAAGATAGCTGGGTCTTGCTCCATTTTATTAGATCAAATGGACTGTGACCAAGCTGTACGTTCTACTTGACTCGGTCACTCGGCTCCTGTCCGACCGAATAAACGTCGCCATGTCTTATTCCGTGCTATAACCCCCTTTTCCCCTTGTCACTACCCCCAAGGGCACTTTTTTATGTCATCGAAAGACCCGAGTGTCGTCCCGGCAGCATTTTATCGGCCAACGTGCTCGACCGGCTTCTCAATTTCATTTTTCTCGTCTTCTTATTGTCGATTCCTTGATTCGATCGAACTACAATTGAATAGTTCAGAAAGCATGTATCTATAATTCACTATTAATATAACTATTAGTATACAGTTGGATTCATTATTTAAGGAATTGATTTTTCGTACAAGGAAATTTCATTTCTGTTTTAATAATTTTTAACGATGAAACATTATTTCGTCAGGAACAACACCATTTTAATCTAACTTTCTAAGATGATTAAGACATATAATATCAAATCTGATCAAGCTACTTGATCGCAAACTACTTAGAAGATATTGTAATAGCCATATATAGCTTCGATATATCGCCTATATCGTTTATTTATTGTAACGACGACGGCGACGAGAATGGCGTTGGCCGTAACTTGATTTTGCGTTCCATCTGAGACACTGAAAGTCCCTCCGGCCGTCCAGCCTGCTCGTCAATAAGGCAATTCTCTGACCTGAATTGGCTCCATTACCCGGAAAAGAATGACTTTCGGGACGATATTTCATTCTGTGAGAAAATATTGAAGATGCCCTCGCGACGTGCTACAAAGAAGCGTTAAATGTGGCAGTCTAGTCCTTTTCTTGCCGATAAAAGGTCGAGTGGAGTTATCGAATCCATTGGCTGAATAAAATAATGAAATGATTTCTTAGACCAAAAGATATCTATTTATTATATAAAATCAACAAAATTAGAATCTTATAGAATGCCGTGTAAATTAGTTTGATATTACTTTTATATAATCAGATTATTTTTTTATCATTAAAAATTGATTGAATTATATAAAATACTTTAGCTTTTTATATGGACAAAATTATATATCAAATCTTTTTAAATTTTACATCGATTGAAATTGAACGTGCAGACAATAGATTAAGATCAAAGAGAAGCAAAAGTTTAACACTTACTCGATTAAATCGCGCTTTTCAGATCGTCGCGTTCCAACTTCGCGCGATCAATTCGTATTAACTTTCGGAAGACATGTCGAGCAGAGCTTGGAATATTGCGAAAAACATTTCATGCTCTCATGCCAAGAGAAAAGGTTGAAGAGGGGACGGACTCTGATCCGCGAAATATTCGTTCCGACTGCTCGAGAGATCGTTGTCGCGGTTATTATTTTTCGAGGGATAGAAGTCCGGACAGGCACGAGAAGCACGGAAGCGAATCCAGGATCCTTATCTAACCATAAAGCTTAATCCCTCGACGCGGAGGCGCTCGTGCGCTAAAAAGTATTTTACGAGCTGCTTATACGTTTCAGCGGTCACCCTGACATCGAATCCAATTTTCCCGATAGGATCTTTAGTAGGGATCAGGTGTTAGAGGTCCGAAAGGTCTTTACGTGGTACGTCTGCATTCGCAAACGAACACAATGTAGTGTAGGCAAATTTTCCTTCAAAAGCAATCAATGAATTGTTTTAATCTTAGTTTTTTTCCTAGACAATAACCGTGCGTGTGCGTAGCAATATGGTGACATATGATTTATTATAATCGATCTTTTTTTACTTTTTCAATAGTAATCATGTTTGTAGCCGAAAAAATGACACTTATTAAGACTATAACCGATAACACAGGTCTACAAAATTCACTTTTTTTTTTTTTTTTTTTATGTGAGACTGGTTTTTGACGTATTTTTGTGCTCTGAACATGATTTTGGGGTCCAAAAGTGCCTATCACGTCACGATTTTGAGAAATGTGGGGGTCAAAACCGCAAAAATCGTTTTTGGATGTTTTGATCCCTATTTTTCTCAGAAACCAGATGAGCTAGAGACTTCAACCTTTACTCAAATTAAAGCTTGACTCTTATACCACAAGAAACATATATGCCAATAAAAAAAAACTATTTTGTATAAAATGGGGTTAAACTTTAAATTAAGTTAAACCTCTACGGCCCAGTTTTCGATCGTAATAACAGAGCCGTAGAGGTTTAACCCCATTTTATACAAAATAATTTATTTTTTTTTTAATTTGCATATATGGTTCTTGTAGTGTAAGATTCAAGCTTTAATTTGAGTATAGGTAGAAGTCTCTAGCACATCTGGTTTTTGAGAAAAATAGGGATCAAAACACCCAAAAACACGTTTTTCGCGGTTTTGATCCCCACTTTTCTCAAAATCATGACATGATGGGCACTTTTGGACCCCACAATCGTTTTCAGCGTACAAAAATACATCGGAAACCAATCTCGTATAAAAAAAAAAAACCATGTAGACCTGTGTAATAGTTTCATAATTTAATAGTAATAACAGTCACCGTGTTTTTATCCATTGCTAATGCCAACATTTTGTGAACCTTTAGTTTTTTAGTACATTGTGTAACAGTGAGGGATAGTTGTTTATAGCGCGGCCGGGCGCGAGTGCACGAGCGAAGCGAGTACGAGCGCCCACTCGCTACACATAGAATCTTTCATTACAAGTGCTCGTCGTAATGTGCCCTATACAGCAACGTTTTTACGCAGAAGAGTGGGATTAGAGAAATAACTCAACGGCTTGAGTTATTTATCGCACGTAAAAGCGTTGCGGTATAGGGCACATTACGTGCACGCGTGATGAAAATAAATTTAATAGTTAAATAATTTTAATAATAGTTAAGTACAGAACTCTTAATTTAAAAATAATAGTTGTGTAATACAAAAGGACTAGTAAGAGTCAAATAAATAGAAACACTTTATCAAATATTCAAATAAAAGTACTGAGATATATATACAATAATCAAATTATAAATTTTAGAACATAACTAATATGAATACAAAATCTATAACAATCTAACTTGGATCTTTAAATGTTTATATATAATTTCGCGTGATTTTATATACTAATATATATAATAATTAATACGTTAAACAGGGCAAATAAGAGTCAAATTACAATTAAAAATCTAAATCTGATAATTTATTCTAATATATTGCGAAGAATATCACGTAATTTTTGGCGTTTTGTCCCGGCTTCCACTATACTGGACTCATCAGTAAGGCATTGTAGTGGAAGCCTACCTTATACGCCTGGTAAGTTATTAAATCGAGATTCTATATAAAGAGATATACGCGTGTCTCATCACTTATGAGAATTTTCGAATATCGATAGACCTCTGATGGCGAGTCGACGTAGTAATATTCTTCGCAATATTTATCCAAAGTAGGAAATAACGTTCTATTAATATATATAGTCCTCCTAAACTGCGCACCGAACGATTATCGGTTTTAAAACGCAACTTTAATAAACTACCGCGGTACTAACCCGAATTAAATTGATTAACAATTTAATAAATTAATTGATGCTCTCTCTCTCTCTTTTTTGGCATCTTATATCGATGTTACACTATATAAAAAGAAGCATCAATTAATTTATTAAATTGTTAATCAATTTAATTCGTGTTAGTATCGCGGTAGTTTATTAGAGTTGCGTTTTAAGACCGACAATCGTTCGGCGCGCAGTTTGAGGGAATTATATACAATTAGTATATAAATTTTTTTTTTCACGCGAAATTATATATAAACATTTAAAGATCCAAGCTAGACTGTTATAAGCTTTGTATTCGTATTAATTATGTTCGTACATTGACGGATCTTTAGATTTGAATATTGTTTATAAATTTTATTTTAACAAGTCGACAAATTAACATTACATGTTTTTTTAGCTGTACGATTCAGTCCTCTTCAGATGTACAAATAAACTTATATAACAAAAATCTATCTTATTATATTATAAAACGCAGACTCGATATAAAGTTAAGAAACGCTATTTTGAAGAAAAAAGATGCGATGGACATTCTGAACAAGATAAAATTGTCTTTGTTCGCCAAACGATTGAATTATTGAAACACAGTTTCACCATGTTCTGATGGAAAAAAAAAATTTTTTTGTATTTTAAGTAAAGAAAAAAGATATGAAGCATTTCATAATACACGTCTATCTGTTAAAAACTTACCAAATTGTCCATAACATATTAGTAGCAAATAGATCGTCAAAAGGTCAACATCTCGCAAACGCAATCGAAGTCAAGAGAGGCGGTCATATATAATTGCACAATGTTAAATATTTGAAAATTAAGAAATTCGATTAGGGTAAACCCGGTATATACGCCGCGTCAGGAAATACGCCGCAGAAGTCAGAAAAAATAGAAGGAGTGGGGATAATTTTCCGTCAATTACTTTGTTACATGCCTTTATGGTATATTAGTATTATGTTATGATTTCAGTTCTTTACTGTTAATATTAATGAAATTATTGCGAGTTAAATCGATTTTTTACTGTAATAAGTAGTGCCATCATAATTTATAATCTACATAAAATGATTATTATAGAGCGTGTAAAAGACTTAGTGGTTATTTTGCAATACATATGTGTAGAGGAATAGTAAAGCATGTTGTATAGCAAAATACAAGTGCTTTGCTCCTGTATTGTTTGTTTAATTAGTTGTCATATATATCCCATCTATTTGGGATATACGGCATTTTTAGCGAGCGGGATGCTGTGCCGCAGCACAAACGCTCTATTTAAGAAGTTTTTGTTAATTCTAACAATTATACATTGCATTAATGCATAAATGTTGATAAATTTTAAACGTTTAAAGATTATTTTCAAAGATTTGAAGCTATTTAAAAAAATTGTATTAAGTCCTATTTGTATTCCAATTTTCATTCTGAACAATAAAAATTGTCATATATTAATAAACAATGCAAGTTACGTCGTCATTTTACATCTTATTTATAGATTATTTGTGATTTTCTTATGAATTATATACGAGTGGCCATATTATCCCCCCCCCCCATGGGATAAATGGCAAAAATGTAGGGGTTTGAAAAAGTTACTTTTTAATATGGAAAATAAATTATTTTGGATTTCTAATATTTTTTTTACATTAGTAGATGATACAAAGTTTTTATTTGTATAATTAATTTGCTTTAAACATAGTAAATAATAATTGATAAATTAAGTTTTCGATAAGTGCGGCGTATATACCGGGTTTATCCTATCATTGCAAAACCAGACACGTCTAACTCTTACGGTTGTCGATATAATATTGAAATGAGAATTTTGGCAATATAAAGTCAAATCTTGTTTATGATCGGAATGTATGTCATGATCTTGACAACATATATGTCAAGGTTAAGATCATCGGAGTTGCTTCCGTTATTGTTAAGGTTTATCTAAGATAGATTTTTGTTATAAGAGTTTATTTATACATCTGGAGAGGGCTGAATCATACAGCTGAAACATGTAATGTTAATTTGTCGACTTTTTAAAGTAAAATTTATAATTTGATTATTGTATCTCAGAGAACTTTTATTTGAATATTTAATAAAGTGTTTCTATTTATAACTCTTATTAGTCCTTTTGTATTACACAGCTGTTATTTTTAAATAATTTTATTAATTTAATAACAAATACACGTTCTTATTTTCATAAAAATGCTATTTATTTCATCAACACCGTAATTAAATTATCAAAATTATTTTTAATTAGATTGCTTAATACATCATTTTTCTGTATATATAATACCTAATTATTTAAACATTATTATGACTTTTAAAAGAAGCAATAAATATCACTTTTATACATATTGCATAATGTGTTATTAGAAGCATTTAAAAAAATATTAAATTTTACAATTACCAAAGATAAATATATAGATTGTTCATGAGAGTGAACTGCGAAGAACTTTGGTACGGATATCTTTAGCACTCAATAGGTATGATCTACGATCTATCGCCATATTTGAATATTTCTCGTTCCGGCGACACTACGGAAGGCAGATAAAATACTTTACGACGCCAAGGAATTAACCCTTGATTTCCGCGCATTACTCTCACCGCGGAGTCTACCGAGATAAAGGGGTGGCTGCTTCCTTACTATCTCCGTGGCATAATGGCCGACGAAGAAGGGCACCGTTCATCGTGAAAGATATAATGGAGCCGTGGCGTGGTTTCTCCACGGGCTTGTGCACCCACGATTTATGGTTTCTTTTATTTAGGGAAATAATGGTGCAAGGTTACCGGGGAGCATCGAACCACGAGCCGTCACTTTTTTGGCTTTTCAGCCAAAAAGCAAATGCGACGTGTCATAAAGAGATACTTAAGTGCAAGTTACTTCTCTTATTTGCCTGGTAAAAAAAGTGGACTGAATCTTGCCGTTTGTGATTGAAAAAGTAGGTAGTTGATTTTTATTATAATAGAAGAATATCTTTGATCTTGTTTACTTAATCTTTTTCGAGTGTTTATGATTTTTCTTCAATCAAGTTAGCTCCTTGTGTACAGTTCCTACATTAAATTCTATGAAATTTTGAATTTTTAATATGTTATCGATATACGTATACATAATAATTTATTTAGTGAAAAATTAAATATCGTGTATTTTAGAAAACGCTTTTCTTATTGTTAGATGGACTGATAATCTTTTTGAATCTCTAATTCACGGACGCCATGCACTTTACGCATATAGGAATCAGCAAATAAAAAAAAAATCAGCAAGAGAGAAAAAGGGAACGTTCTGCATTTTTTATTCTTTTCGAATAGATCGCTCGCTTGCACGCAAAATCTGTGTGTAGGTGCGAGATGGTCCGTCGAGTCGGCGGTATCAATATTCATCACCGTTCTATGTTCGGCTAGTTCAAATTCGTAGGATTAACCGGAAACTTCGCGCCGCTCCCTTCGTGTTGTAACCGCTTGTGCGGCGATACACATACAAACATATACATGTACAGATATGGTGAGATTTAGAGCAAGAGGGATGCTGCAACACGCGTTGTATCGAGAGACATGCGTGGCGGGACGCGGGGCCGGCGCGGCGTTCACCACCGTGTGATGCTCCATCGCGGGATTCTAATCCGGGTAGGTCGGGTAGACGTGTGTGACGTCATATTGCATAACAATTAATCAACGAGCGATAACAGCTAGCCGGTTCTCTCTCGACGGAGTGGGAAGCCCTGATAATCATTTCAACGGGCAGCTTAAAGTGCCACTAGTTAACGCTAAGCCGATTTAAAAGCGATTTAATATCCGGAATATTATACCTGGCTGTCGCGCGGCGCGCGGATGCTTGACAATAGCGATCGAATTGGAATAGATTCGCTGACGGTAGTTTTTTTTAGATCATTTCTAGCATTTCGTCAGTATCTATTACTATATCTATTGTTGTATCTTGCAGTTGAAGTTTTTCTCCATTTACATTTATTTATTATATTTTTATTTTCAACTGATAAATACGATTCTTATATTAATATATTATTACTTAAATATCAGTTTTTTTAAGGAGAAAGTTTTTAGTATTATAGTTAATCTCTTCCCTCCCTTAGTAATAAGTAAAAAATTTAATATGAGTGTTTCTCGCTGAAAACTTCCGACATATAACGTCGCTAATAAACGGTGGCACTAGCCACATGCTCTCTCTCCTGTGCTTTTCTCTCTGCTAATACATAATGCTGATCAAACAACTGTTTAAGCAGTCCCGAGTTAAGTGTGGTCCATTCTTTAGCGAGTACTATGTCGTTCTGGTTTGCCCCTAGACTCTAATATCTACTGGCAGGGATAATATATACAATTTTACTTATATGTTTTCGATAGCTTTAGTGAATTTAATACGACTTATTTCCGAATGTTAACTTACGGTTGTTAATATTATTATACATTAAAATATTAAATATGTTTATAAGAAAACTTATTACGTTTTTAAAAATAATATTTTCTGTTTTTTCTTTTATTTCTTCAAAAAATATTAGTTAGTTATTGAAAGCTGTAAATCACAAAACGTTGTCTTATCATCGTTTGATCTTTATTTATCGTCCTCGCGGTGACGATTGGAATATTTCCTCTCACACTAGGTAGGTCAATAGTTTCACGTCGACGAGGACGTGTATATCCCATTTTCGTAAGCCGCTGATTGTGGACAGATGCATGAGCAGGGGAAATGCACTGTGCAGTGTGGAGATGAGGGTACAGTCGCTTACAATGACCCCAGCTGAAGAAGTACAAAAGCGCACCGGCTCTTTCGAACTCTCGGGTCACGTTGCCGCCGATCCAAAAATCACTCGTTTATAACAAAGAGCCATGTTCGCACTGCCACAAATATACCGTAAATACGCTAAGGTGAAGTATTGATCAAACTGGCAACGACTCGATATTTCCAATAGATACGAATCCCGTGAGCTGAGTGCTATCGATGTGCAGCGCAATTTTCTCACATGATATTTTTTGCTCAGTAATGTCATTACGTTATATTTTATAATGTATTACTGTTAACATTGTGGAAAAATTTATCGTACCTATATGGAAAGAATGATTTTATTAAAGTATCTGAGAATTTAACTAAACAGGATCCGAAAATAATTTTGTTGGACTATCAAAATAATTATGTGAGATGCTAAAGCTGATTGTTAGAATATCAAAATTGTTTACAACATTACTCATCATGCTTAAGATTTCTACATAATTATTCTGATGGTCCAACAAAATTATTTTTAAATTTTGCTATCTTAATTCTTAAATTTTGTTTTTTCTGTATATATTATCCATATTTTAGAATAATCTAAAAAAATTTATTCGATTATTATGTTATGTTAAAAAAAATTTTTTATCACATCAAAAACTAACAAAAAATATTCAAGTTAGTTTATTTTATTATTGGTCGAATTAAAATCGATTTAAAATTTATTATTTGATATTAAATCATTGCCGAATTGGAGAGGAAGGGATTTTCCGAATAGGTGATATTTCCCAACAGCGGAAAATATCGAAATAAACGGTTGATTGTAGCACAGCCTGATTCGGCGGACTAGGAACGCGGTTTGTTTCCATAAAATCTGTTGCTCGCACCGACGCTCGAAATCCTAATTAAACGGCAGATTCGAAATCGTCGGCCAACCACGGACAAGCTTAATCCGCGCGCGAGCGCCGATAATATCGATCAATCGATGCACGAGCTGTGAGTTAATTAAATTAAAATACTCGTATAATAGCGCGCCAGATGGCACGACTAGGACATACAACCTGGTATTGAGTAGTTCACCCCACTTGGCCATCCCCTGGCGTAATACATAACTCGTTTAGCCTTGCAGGTTGGCAAAAAAGCTGGGGGATGGTTGAATTGTTACAGGGTTTTACTTGGCCAAAGTGTTTAGACTCTCCCTTCGGTTACTTTCTTGTAATGTTAAACAGTATTTTAACATGTTAATTTAACAATTGCTTTATAATATAAAATACTAAAGGTATAAAATAAAAATAAATAAATAAAATTTGTAAATGTAACAGATGTAAGAGATATAAACTTTTATATTTGAAGAGTGGAAGGAAAAAAAAGATATAAGATTATTGATTTTTATATATTTATGTAAAATTATATTTCGTTCATTTTTATGTATTTTTTATCTATATATAAATTTTATCTGTATTTTATCTACATGTAAATTAAAATAGAAAATAAATTTTAAAAAAATTAGAAAGTAAATTTAATCGCGTAACTTTTTAAAAATATTTGCTTGTTTCTTTAATTTATTTTAAAAGTACATATTTATTTGTATATACTTATATATACTTTGCAAAATTCGTAGATATGAAATCTGAATATATTCATTTGCTTGGTAGAGAATATATTCATTTACTTGGTACAGAAATATTTCTGAAATAGAATATCACAGAGATTAAATCTCGGAGGCATTCTGTGAATCGAGAGTGTTCAGAGAGCAAAAATCCGCGCGTTCTAAGAAGACTAATCGATGCTACCATGATTATCTATTTACCAATGACAATCGAATGGTTACTTAGTTTCATGGGGTGCGGATCGAACCGCAGTTTAGCATTACGAAGGCCCAAGGCAGATCGTTAGCGGCGTTGTCGTAACATATGCGCTGGGCAGGCTCCATATGGGTTACCATGGACCCAGATCCGAAGCCCCCGGTACCCCCTTATGCCGGATCGATACCATTTCGCTCCTTAATCGATCTGCTTTGCGGCTTTACTCAATGCTTACCACTATATTTGAAATGCATTTTTTAACCAGATATTCTGCTTCAAATAAAAATAAAAAGAACTAAATTTCAAATATTATTGACTAAGTCAAATATTATCTATTGTCAAATGTTTGTATTAAGCAATTTGGTGATTGAAATTAAATTTATTACTTACAGTGAAATGTGCAAAAAACAGGAGCATCTTTATAATTCATTTGATACTGTTGAGCGCAAGTGTTACAATGATGACAGACGGACTTTGGACCATCGGAACGATATTTATTTATTTGTTTGAACGCTTTTTCAATAGATAATAGTAAGAGAATCGTCCAGACTATCCGTGTCTTTTTAGGAATTAATGCCTTTGTTTTGTTTTTTGATATGTAACATCTCTGAGATAATTCTTTTGTTGTAATCATTTTTGATATCTAGAATTAAGGCTTCTCAATCAAAATTGTGATCGTAATTTAATCTATGGTTGGAGATGACGGAAAGTTTAAAGGAACTCTGCTTTATATTATTTCTATGTTCATTTATATAGGTCTTGAATTGCCTTTTGTTTGTCCTACATAAGACGCAGTACAATCTTGATTTGATAGACCATATTCTAGTTTTGAAATTTATTAAGTTTATCTTTGTGTACTTTGATGAAGGAACTTAATGTATTTAAAATTCTGTAGCCAATTGTGAAGATTGATTTATCAACATGTATAGGCATATGTGTCACTGCAAAATTAAAAATTGGTATTTTAAGCTCGAAATTTAGCAAAATAATTTTGAAATATTTAATTTGCTACGAAATAAAAAAATCTAGCCGATGACTATGAGAGTTAAGAGATCTTTGTGGAGAGATGTGGTCAATGACGTTTTTAAATGCGACCATATGCTATTGGATTATTAAAAACCCGGTATTTTCTATAATTGTCATGCAATGTGGAGACATACGCCGGCCGACAAAAGCGCGGAGATGAGTTTGTGCGGCTAGTGCATATACGGTGTATACACTGAATAGTCAGGAGACGGGGAGAGAACGGTAGCGACCCCCATGGAGAACGTACGGGCAGTGAACAGGTTGACTAGCTTTGTCCATGGTCGATGATGACGATAGGGTCGGTCTCGGCACAGATGGGCCGCTAATCTCATTGAAAACTCATGAGGACTCTCGAGCGGAGGGGAGAAGGTAACTGCGGTAGTACTGCGAGGGGGTGAAAGTCCCCAGAAGTCTCAGCGAGATCCTCCTTGCTTCATGGGGGCCCAAACACCGTGCTAACTACCATATGTCCTACGTATATGCATACTCGTACACACTCGTGATGCATGTATACGAGAATATGCTGCAGAGTTCTTCGACAGGCGATGTCTAGTCACGCATCCCCATGTAACAGAAACATAACAATCAAGATACGTTATCAAATGAATTGTTACGTTTCACCTGCAGGATTGATCTCTTTTATCTTGAATCTCATTGAGAAATCATTTTGAGATTACAACAAATCCTCATGTAAGTTAAATGACTTGTTAGAAATGATTAAAGGTTAATCCAATATATTTAATATTCTTGATTGTTCCAAGGGTCAGAGTAATTCAGTATTTTAATTATGAAAAACTAATTATTTCAGTGACAATTTTAAAAATTTGCAAATAATCTGTGTAAAATCTGTTGATCAAGAAATATGTATTTATTTTGCGAATATTTCTTTTCTATGAATACAATATAGTATTGTGAAAGAGTTTACACGATTTCGCGGTGTCCTGGACGGAAATTGCTTTAGAGCGGCATCAAGTGGATATGAGCCGTTGCTGGCTCCTGTTTCTGAATTAGTTTCTGATTATCGCGTTTTCAGCGCGGCATATACATATTTAAGTTCACGTCCACTATTAAGATCACCGTAGCATAACTCCACCGACAGTTCTCTTCTCCTAGCTCATGCATATTCCTTCTCGTTTAACAAACACTTCGTGTAGAAGTAAAGAGAGAAGGAAGGAGACGAAGAGAAATCCGGCATTGTCGAGACGGAACTGAACGAAGAAAGAGATAGCTCCGGCACGCACTCTCAGGCATACGGGGTTGCTTTACGAGCGGACAACTAAGGTATGCTCTGGATTTCAACCCTGCCCGAGTCCCTCCGGCCCACTGTAATCACCATACCTTTCGTAACGCGACCGTCGTAACGGGCCAGAGGTTTTATACCTCGGCATCTCCCGGAGAGCCTGACGCATCCACCGTGACTGAGCGTCGTCTCATTCGCTGCCTCCGGGATGCTGCGCGTAAACCTTCGAAAACTAAGCAGCTACCAACTGGTGGCAGTCCTTGTCCCCGCAGATGATAAACCGCTACATAGATTCTCGGTAAAAATCTTCATAGAATATTTTTTGAGCTAGATCTACTCATAAAATTTTGTACATTCTTTCTTTACTGAACGATTATCGGAAATTAAACTTCAAATCAGAAATTTGAATTTATTTTTTTGAAAAATAATGTAAATATAAATTAGATCTTCTTTGAAAGATGAATTTTATTTATCCTATTGGACATTGAAATTTATGTTTTAGTACTTGCGCGCAACAGACCTGTTACATTGACACAAAATCGAGAAGGGATACATCAGGTTGACAAGGGTGGCTCTGCAAGATCAAACGTGATCGTTTTTGATAGCACTGTTAGGGGCGATGGACAATCGGTGGATCAAGAGGTAGAAGACATGAAATCCGATATCTCGTACATATGCTCGGGCGTAAATGCATTCGTGAAATATGTTCTACAAATTTACGATCTACGAACAGTTATTTCATCACTATGACTTAATGTGCAAAATATTGTAAAATTTTGTTTAGAATTAATTTTTTATTTCAAACCTGATAGAAAATTAATAATAATAATTGCATTAATAGTAATTGTTATATATCCAGGAGATACTAATATTTTGTAAAAAAAAAAGTATTACTTAACTATTGAATACTTTTTAATAAAAGATGTTTTTCTTATTTTAAAAATTAATATATTAAAAAATAGAATTTTGACGCATTTTCTTATTATGCAAACATTAAATAAATTTTTTTAATTTAAAAAAGTATACATAGATATCTATAATTAGTCGCAGCTGATAACTAGACTCCTTATATTAATATAATTGCATTTTGGCCATAATCCTACTAAATACAATCAATATAAATTTAAGGCTAATAAGCCATTTTTCTTTGAGATAGGCCTACCACGCTCTTACTAGACAGACTGTATACGGTAACTTCGGCAAATACGTGTAAAGATATACGCCGCAGAAATCAGAAAAAATAGAAGAAGTGGGGATAATTTTTCGACAACTACTCTGTTACATGCCTTTATGTTAAATTAGTATTATACTATTATGTTATACGATTTCAGGTTTTTATTGTTAGTATTAATGAAATTTTTGTGAGTTGTATCAATTTGTTACTGTAATAAGTAGCGTCATCATAAATTATAATTTACATAAAACGATTATTGTAGGATGTGTAAAACACTTAGTGATTATTTCACGATACATAAGTGTAGAGGGATAATAAAGCATATTGTATAGTAGAATACAAGTATGCTTTGCTCTTGCATTCTTTGTTTAGTTTATTATCTTGTATATCCTATTTATTTAAGATATACGGCATTCTTAGTGAAGGAGATTTATGCCCAAAGCATACAAAGTGCGCAGATTGGATTCAGGTGCACTAAATGTAATAAACGTATTACGTAAAATATGTACTTCATGTCATAATACTTGTAATCAGGGAATGGAAAGTTACTTTTTAAAAGTAACTAGTTACAGTTACTCGTTACCGAGTAAAAAATGTAACTAGTTACAGTTACAGTTATCGCTTTTTAAAAGTAACTCGTTACAGTTACCGTTACTTGAAAAATAACTTTTCGTTACTTTTCCGTTACTTTTTTAAAATCCAAAAATGAAACAGTTTATTTCCGATATGAACGACGATGACAATGTAATTAAATGTAT
The DNA here is from genome assembly GCF_001594065.2 of Cyphomyrmex costatus. Classification (NCBI taxonomy): domain Eukaryota; kingdom Metazoa; phylum Arthropoda; class Insecta; order Hymenoptera; family Formicidae; genus Cyphomyrmex; species Cyphomyrmex costatus. Next base: position 109,432 of record NW_017278705.1, on the reverse strand, counting down.
AAATATATATGAACAATACATAGATAAAACAAGATAAAAACAAACGACGTTTCGACACTTATTGTCATCGTCTTTTAAACTGTTTCGCTTTTGGGTTCATAGCTCTTCTCATTTTACTATTATTTAATTTATTTTTTAATTTTTTTTAAACACAATTTTGTAATTCTAAAACCTGTAAAATATACAACAAACTGAAATATTTATATGACCTATGTATTACATAGAAGATAGAAGTGTAAAATAATTACTGAATCATAACGGCCGAATGTCTAAGGGCTTTCAAGTTTTATTGATAAGCGCTATAGATAGCATGTATCCAATCGAACCGTGTTCAATCGTGTGCAAAGTAACGACAAAAGTAACTGTAAATTTCGTTACCGTTACCCAAAAAATGTAACTCGTTACCGTTACAGTTACCAAAAAAAGAAAGTAACGCAGTTACCAGTAAAGTTACCAAAAAAGTAACTTGTAACTATAACTTCGTTACAAGTAACCAGTTACTTCCATTCCCTGCTTGTAATATATGTAGGAAGATTGTAATTATTATTTATTACTTCATATATATTTTATCCTTAATATTATTCCTTAATAAAACGTTGTAAACATATTTTATAAGTTATTGTGTCATTTTACGTCTTATTTATAAGAATTTGTAAGTTTTTGTAAAATGAGCTGTACATACCTCCCCCACTCTCCTTAAGAGCAGCATAACCCACCCCTATGGTATATATATCAAAAATGCAAGGATTTCAAAAAATTCTTTTTTTAATATAAAAAAAATAAGTAGTCGGATTTCTAATATTTTTTTCGTAGTAGCAGACAGTACACAGTTTTTACTGATATAGTTCGTTTACCTTAAACATAATAAATAATACCTAATAAATTAAGTTTTTGTTTGGTGCGACGTATATACTGGAATTACTTTACGAAATTAAAAGAGTATTGTGTTTGTGAAAATCTAAGGTTTCGTCAACTAACTGATTTTTATTGATATCATGTTTTGTCATAAAATCTTGCTTGCTTTGAAAAAAAATTTGTCCAACGAGTTAAAAATTTTGCAATTTTATGAAATTAAATCATGTGGATAATTTTTGAAGATATATTTAGGTATCTTTGTTTTGTTTTCTGACTTCTTTGCACAGATTTTGTGCTTGTTAATATAAAATACTACACATTCGTAAATTTTTTAATTTTTATTTAAGATACACAAATGTGGATTTTAGTCTTTTAACGTGCATTATACTTTTTTGTTGCGTTAGTTGTAAAATGCACAAATGTGTACATTTTGTAACTAGTTCTTAAAAAATTTGTAAAAATGTATAATATGAAATTTTAATTTTCTAAACATTAATATTAAAATTTACAACATTAGGGGAAAGTGGGCGAATTGTGCGCACCTAAGGAATATTTGTTTTTCTGGGATGGTTTTCTAATTGTAAGTTCAAAGCGATATAAATAGGGAAATAGAAACTATAAACATTCTCTTACTATTACGTATTCTTATATTGAACAGATTTTGGTAAATGTTTCGATTAGGGGACCCCCCTCCAATGACTTTGACCTTGACATATATTGTCAAGGTCATGACCCTGAGTAACCTCCTACAGGTTTTAGCCGTCGCTCGTCCTTCGTTAAAAAGTTATTAACAATCATAGTTCTAAAATATACGTTTCATTTCTGCTATATACGTATGATATCAAATACTATTCTACATCTTTTCCTGTTCAGAAACGTTAAACTTTCCACGCGAAGTAACCTTCAACCC
>NW_017278705.1:82637-107166 GCF_001594065.2 Cyphomyrmex costatus | reverse complement strand
GGGGGGGGGAGGAATTGGAGTTCGTGTAGTGTAGGAAGTCAAAATGTATGTGTAGAATAATGTTTAAGATGGTATATAGCAGAAATAAGACGTTATTTTTAAAACTTTGATTGTTAATAACTTTTTAACGAAGGACGAGCGACGGCTAATACCTGCCGGAGGTTACTCAGGGTCATGACCTTGACAACATACGTCAAGGTCAAAGTCATTAGAGGGGGGTCCCCTAATCGAAACATTTACCCAGATTTTCATTCAATAAGGTTGTATTTCGCAAAAAGGAAAAAACGGAAAAATGAAAAAGTTTGTCACGCGTCGGGTAATTGTGCGCATGGGTTAGGGAATTGTGCGCAAAGCAAAAATTGCAGGAAGTGAATAAATTATGTAATGTTAACAAAGAAAAAATCATAAAATACATTTATAACATTGTAATACAAATATATATTACATATATTATATATATTTAGCAAAAATATAAAACTAACCCTTAATAATATTAATGCACATAGACTTTAACAAAAATACAAAATTAACCTCTGCTAGGTAATACTAATGCATATAAATTTTAGTAAAAATAAAAAATTAACCTCTAATAATACCCACGTAGCACACTAGCGCTTAAAAAGCGCTAAAAAAACGCGTATGCAGTCGCATTACTTTAGCAACTTTTTAGAGCTTTAAAAGCGCATTAGCGCTTTAAAAGCGTTCTCAAAATCCACTATGAAAAGCGCATTATTAGCGCATATAATCAGCGCAAAATAAATACAGTTTTATAACACATTTATTGCACTTTTCATGTGCAGTAAAAGAAGAGTGAGCGCTTTTAAAGCGCTTTTTACTATAGAACTTATAATACTGGAATAGGAATGCTAGTGTAGAACTGTGAGCAACATTTCTAAAATCTTAATCAAGACTTGAAATTAGGCGCATGCAATAAAAGTGCATAATTAATAGCACTTTTGGGAGGTGCAACCTGAACAGCGCTTCGAAAGCGCTTTACACGCGCTGGTGTGCTACGTGGGTACTAATGCATATAGACTTTAGCAATAACCCGCCTGCGCACAGTTGCCCGTCACGATCTGACTCTATATGAAATACGATTACTTCAATACTAGTTAACCAAACTTAATAAATAACGGGTCGAAAGGCGCACATAATAACGTACTTTAATAACGTATGCAACTTTAAACCAACAAATTAAAAATACAGACTTACCACCTTATTTTCTGAATGCTAAAATAACAAGAAAATTTATGTTTTCACTTTTTTGTCTCTCACTGTTTATCAAAGTATTTACGTCATATTTTTTGTGGTTATAACTTAAGAGGACGACATTTTGCGTAAAAATTTCATCACAGCGATGTCTCCATTTATCGGCAAAGAACCAAACTAGGATGCGCACAATACCCGCTGCGCACAATTCGCCCTCTTTCCCCTACATCATAAAAATAACTCGTTACCGTTACTGTTCATTTTCCTAAAAAATAATTCGTTCCCGTTATTCGTTATTGATTTACAAAAGTAACTCTTTACCATTATCGTTACTCAAAATATAACGAATCGTTACTTTTTCGTCATTTTTCTTTTTTTGACACTAATAGAATATTATGTGCAGATAATGCATATAATATTCTATGCATTATTATTTTTTTTAGCTTTATATTTAGTTATTAATAAATAAAGACTTGTCAAATAGTGATGGGATACTTCCTAGGGCAAATGCGAAGATACGTAAACCGGACTGTCCATTTCGTATAATATGTAGTTTCATCGATTAATAGTCCCCTATTCTCGATAGCAATTTTTTTACACAATATTATCATTAAAAGACAATTCCCAAAGCTAACAGCCATATTGATAATAGTTTCAAACTTGTTGAAGAATTGAATGGTAAATTTCTGAGTAAAGAATTTCAGCTTGTTTCTTTGGATGTTGTTAACCTTTTCATTAACGTCCCTATCGATATGTTATGGATTGCATCAGAAACCACTGGCAGTTCATTTCTACAGAATGCAGTTTGCCTAAGAATGAATTCATTGAAGCGGTCCAATTTGTTTTGGATTCTACTTTCTTTGTTTTTGATCAAGTTATATATAAGCAGAATTATGGTACTCCCATGGGTTCCCCACTGTCGCTTGTTGTCACGGATCTGGAGAAGATTGGAAATTAGAGTCTTGTCATTGATAGGATTTAGGTTGCTCTTTTACTATAGATATGTGTACGATATAATCTTGGCAGTCCCTAATTCTTCTATTGGTGCCATTCTCGACATATTTAATTCCAAGTATCCTAGACTGCAGTTTACTATGGAGGTGGGGAATGGTAGATTAAATTTTTTGGACGTTACTGTTATTAGAGATAATAGGTTGATAGTGTTCAATTGGTATCATAAGCTGACATACTCGGGTAAATATTTGAATTTTTGGTCGCAACACCCGATTTTCCAAAAAATAGGTATAATAGTGGAATTAGTTGATAGGGTTTTACTTTGAAATCATAAATTTCATTTTGATAATTCTTGCTTCATAATTAAAGTCCTGTTAGAAAATGATTATCCTCTGAATTTTGTTTTTGAGAGATTATCAAAAGAGTATTATTATGTCCAGTAATAGAAAGAGGGTCTATGACAATAGCAGTTCAGAAATAAATAAACAATTTTGGTTCACTATGTCTTTCGTTTGTAGTATTACTGATAAGTTCAATAAATTGAATAACGATCATATGAGAATATTGTTTTATAGTATGAATAAATCACGGGAATTCATTATGGTACATAAGGACCTTTTGCCACGTGTTAACAATGTTGTTTATAAAATTTCATGTAAGCGTTGCGATGCAAGTTATGTGGAACAGACCTAGACGTGTAGACAACTCAAGTCAAGGATTGCCGAGCATAAAAACCACATCAGATGGAACACATCTATCCGCAGCATTATAACGGAATCGGTTACTGGAAGATCACGAATTTAACTGGGACGGTGTTGAGATACTGGATAAAGAGTCTCACTACAAGAAAAGACTTATTTCGGAGGTATTCAGAAATCAGACTTATGGGCTCAACATGCAAACGGACATGGAGGGACTTCCCAAGGCCTACCGCCCGACGATAGATAAATTATAAATAGCTTGGTATTGTTGTCGCGTTTGATCAGTCAATGTTATTATATATACACAGTAACAAGTCGTTTTGGCTTTTGTGAATTGTCTGCTTTCTTTTATTCTATACCTTTGACTAAATTTAATTAATTGTCTTTCTGTTTTGACATTGACTAATCGGCATATTAAGAACCGGTTTTTAATTAATATTAATATTGTTTGCGATGCGATACTTTGTAATTGTGATGAATTTATTCTCGGGATGATTAATTATAATCTTAGTTCTTTGGAAATTAGTTCTCATTACTTCTGATATTTTCAATTTTTTTGTTTTTCTTCTTTTTATTTTTCATCTATTTAGTTTTTCTCTGTTATTTATTATGTATCTTAATTATCACGACGTGAAGGAGCTCACCGTTGACTGAAAAATTCTATTGAAAAAATAGTTATGTAAATTAGTTTGTTTCTCTCAAGAGGGTTAAAAAGTTAGCCGATACATGTAAGTGCACTACTACCATAATAAAAGAAAGTTATTCGAATAAATGTGGTTTTTGTCACTTAGTAGTGGTTTTTTTAATTGCGTGACGTCTTCTGCGCGACTCTTATTACCCTTTATTCTCTCCAATTTGTTTTTTCATATAAGTAGGAACAACGTCTATTTTCAGACGACGTAAACAAACAATATCAAATCTTATTGGACCGTTAGAGTTTAAACTAATAAGTAACGATAAGAACATGCCATAACGATCAAGCTGGATCTTGGATGCTTTTAATATATAATTTCGTATGAATTTATATAGGTTTCATACATATATGAATTTATATAGTTTTCATACATATTTATATAGGTTTCAACATGTGAATTTATATAGTTTTTATACATATTTATATAGGTTTCATACATGTGAATTTATATAGTTTTTATACATATTTATATATATATTCATACATACAATGAAACCTATAGTATGTCTTTGTATCCTTATTGAAACATCTCCTATTCCAATCCAAGTGGTTCAATTCTTTAAAAAAATTATTATACCACAATTAATTCAAACACATTTATTCCTCCAACCAAAGAGTTGTAGTAATTAAATAAATTCAAACTTACTTTCCAAACTATCAAATAAAAGTAATAATAATAATAATCTATTTTGTTAGGTGTAGAAATCAATTATCGGACCTTTTTGACCAATCTTGACATTTATTTATAAAAACAACTACAAACTCAATCTTCATAGTAATCTCCTTCGCTATCTATACATTTTTTCCATCTCTCAGGCAAATGCCGGATTCCAAATCGGAAAAATGATAGTGGCTTTGAATTAATGAATTCATCGAAGCTTTTTTTAACCTCCTGAACTGACTTGAATCGAGAATTAGTTAGATGATGTTGTAGGGCCCGAAATAGGTAATAATTCGATGGGGTTAAGTTTGGAAAATACGCCGCGTAAGGGAGAATTTCCCTAAATCGGAGATGATTTTTTGCTATAGCGGGCCGGGTGTTATTCTGCAGACGTATTCCTTCCTTCTTCCACTGCCAGTAAATGGCCTTTTTTCTTCAAGAGCGTCATTTACACGAATCAGTTGCTGTTGATAGAGCTTAACAGTCACGGTTTGATCTTATCGGAGTAACTCATAATGGATGACGCCCTTTTGATCCCACCAAATGCATAACAACACCTTTTTTGCATGGATGTTTGGTTTTGCGATGCTCGTTGACGGTTCACCTGGACGGACCAATGATTTTTGCCTCTTAGGATTCTCGAACAATATCCACTTTTCATCACAAGTAACAATTTTGTGTAAAAAATTCTTTTTCTTGTACCTAAAAAATAAGGAGAGAGCAGCATCGTGGCGTCTGCTTTTGTTTTCGGGAGTGAGCTCATAAGGGACCCATCGGGATTCCTTGCGGATTCTCCCCAGCTGTCTTAGGCGATAGAAAACGTCTTGCTGGGTTACTCCAATCGTATTTACAAATTCTAATTGCATTTAGCAAGAATTCCTGTTTAAAATTTCCTCCAACTTCACGTCTTCCATTTTTTTTTTTTTGGTTGACTAGGGCATTCATGGTCTTCAAGGTCGAAATTTCCCTCTCGAAATTGTTGAAACCATTTTTTACACGTACTGTACGATACAAGTATAGTGGAGCCCCCCGCAGGGGGGGGGGCGGAATTTACTATATTCACGTGTACACTTTACAACATAAAGCGACATGAAAGTTGCGAGCTCATTCGTAGATGAAGAGGTGGAGTAAGAGTTGCTTCGCATGAATACAGTAGGTTTCACTACTATTAAAAATAACTTCAACGCTTAACATCTCAAAAATTATAAGAGTCCGCCACCTAATTGTTAAGGCAAAGTTGCTCAGAATGATGACTTTGACAACATATGTCAAGATCAAGGTCAATGGAGTTGGGTCCCCTAAAGTAAATATTTATCAATATTTTTTTGGAAAATGCTCCTATTAAAAGTTACGAACATTTAAACTTTAATGTAGAGTGCATTGTAATTAATGATAAATTATATATGAATCGTAGTTTTTCTGTTTTTTTTAAATTTTATTAAATGTTTGAATTGTTGACCATTAATATCGAAATACTTATTAATTTTTTTTACAAAACTTTTCCTAATTCTAAACAACATTTTTGGAGTCACCTTAGTGCGAGCAGTACGTATTCTTCTTTCCAGTCCCATTTTAAGTCTTCTTTCATCGTAAATGTTTGAGATGTAACTTCCTTTTTGATATATCCTCATAAAAAATAGTCCAAAGGTGTAATATCAGGTGAACGAGGGGGCCATTTGTCCACGAAATATTTTATTTAAAATAATACTACATTCAAACCTAACTAAATACATAATAGATCTGTATTTACGTTTTCCGATAAATGCGTATATTTATGTTTCTTCTGATTAATATCAAGGTCGTTTTCGGCTTTATTGTATTGTGAACACAACTTTGTGTCAATGGAGTTCAATCGTAAATAAAATGGCTAAAAGTTTAATGTTCACAACTTTTGATAGGAGCATTTTACAAAGAAATGTTTCAGATAAAGTTTGTTTACTTGTTTTTCCCCATAGAATCCAAATATGTAATATTTTACAGGGAGTCCCATTTGAAACTTTGAAGTTATCCCCTATCCTTCTTCAAGAGGAGATGAAGGATTTTTGTTTACGTAGTTAGAAAGGCCTCTTGAATATATGAAACTTTCTCATGAACAACTTTTTGATAGGACAAATATTTTTAGAGTTATTAGCTTGTAACACTTTACGTGGGTCACATTGTATAATTATATATTATAATATTAAAAAAAAATTTACAATGGACTAAAAATTGCTGCGATGGAGAGAAAATCGGAACACCATTGTAATTTATGAATATTTTCTTTAATATACTGGAGACCACAGGTGTTCGTCTGCTTTCGAAACATCCAGCATGTCGAGATCCAATTGAGAATCGAGGGATTCGGATAAATTACTCGCGAGATCAAACTTAATCTACGTCGGTACCTCTAGGGAATGTCAGAAGAGAATCAAGGTCGCATCTGTGAGATCCGGAACGACGCCTCACTTGTCCTGGGTCTTTTCGCGCTAAGATTGATGACGCCGCGCGTTCTCAGTTCTTCTTTCTCGGTTGGTCTCTCTTTCTCTTATATCGCGACATTGCGGTATAGGGAGACTGGGTGGTAGTAAGGGAAAGACGCGATTTCTCGCTGTAAATGAAACATCTCCGTCCGTGCAAGCAGCTAGACAGCTCGCAGTTGATCCTTGGAGCAAGTAGAACGTCGTGATAAATGTTTCGTGACATTGGTTCAAGAAGTCTCATGATGTATCTCCGTCCATCCGTTTCGTGTGACATAAATAAGTGCTTTAAACCACTTTAGAGTTAATAAACATTTTTCTTTGTTTATTCTCTCTGAAGATTTATTCCTTAAAATCTGAAAAAATTTGATATCGAATTGTAATTAATAGTTAATTATAATTGTAACACTTGCGCTTAACAGAATCAAATGAATAAGTTGCTCCTGTTTTCATACATTTTACACAATTTTCACATTCACACAAAAACGGGAGAATCATTTCTCTTCAAACAAATATTTTGCTGATATTGTCATATCAGCACAATACCACATCATGTCACTTTGACTGTAAGATTATGCGTTTATCTCGTTGACGTCGAAACGTCTGAATCGTTGAAAAAGGACCTGTGAGTTCCGAAACGTTCGATATTATTTTTGTATCTTTATATTATATATTATATTACTTACTTTTTATATTTTTATTTTATGTTGTTTCTCTTACAATTAGTAATATTGTAAACTAGAAATTTATTAATTAAGAAATATTATTACCGCTCGATGTAGACCGTTTTTTCTTTATACTTTGCGCATTGCAAAAAACGATCAAAATCTAATTAATCATAATTATTGTATTTACTTATGGTATTTTTTTCGGTATCTATTTCTTTCTTACAAAGCATTCTTTTATATACATTTTTTAATTTATTAATATTTAACACATTGATCATTATATTCAACATAGACAAATAAAATTAAAGTTGAAGGACTCTTTATATGAAAATAATAATTAAAACGAAGTGAAGGACAATGAGAGTCAATTCGTAAATAAATAAAAAAGCGATTATAACATTAAAAATATAATATGAATTTTAAAGAAAAAGAATACAATAAAATACTTAGCTGCTTTTGACACAATTAAAAATTAGAATATCGGTCAATATATAATAATATAAAAAATCGCTCGATGTAAAATGTAACAAGTTTCGACTCTTGGTTTGAGTCCTCTTCAGACGTTCAACAAAAAATTCCTTATTCCAATATAATTAAGACAACACATTTCTCACTGACTCCTCGATTTCTCTCTTCGTTACACAACATTGGCAATGACTTTGCCATCTTGTATTGCCAATGTTGTGTAACGAAGAGAGAAATCGAGGAGTCAGTGAGAAATGTGTTGTCTTAATTATATTGGAATAAGGAATTTTTTGTTGAACGTCTGAAAAGGATTCAAACCAAGAGTCGAAACTTGTTACGACATTTTACATCGAGCGATTTTTTATATTATTATATATTGATCGATATTCTAATTTTTAATTGTGTCAAAAGCGGCTAAGTATTTTATTGTATTGTTTTTCTTTAAAATTCATATTATATTTTTAATGTTATAATCGCTTTTTTGTTTACTTACGAATTGACTCTCATTGTCCTTCACTTCGTTTTAATTATTCAACATAGATACATAAATGTCTGATAAATTCTAAATAAAATTAGCAAGTTTATAAATTAGATTATAATAATACAGTAAATTAATGTAATTTTTGATAAATGTTAAAAAATTTAATATTTAATACTTGAATTGAGAATTCTTCTGTGTTATATCAGTTTATTCGCCGCATTCTAGTAAAAAGATCGCTACGTAATTCGCTCGTCGTTCCGACTGGAACGCGTCGTCCGCCAAGGAAAGGAACCGCAGGAGTGGATCCCTCGGCGGGTCTCTTGGCGTCGTCCATCATTCGTCGGAACGGCGAAACGCTCGGTAGGTTCGGGTTTTCAGCACGGAGGAGAGAGCTGTATAGCGCGAGTCGGCATCTCGGGACGAGCGAGCTAAGTGCGGGATTATGCAAAGTAGCGGCCATACAGTATAAAAATACGGAGCGACTCTGCGCCATCTTTTCCGGACCATTCTAATAACTCCCTCCTTTTACCATCCACCTTTTCCTTCGCCAACCTTTCTCCGCCATCCACTGTATCTGCAACCGACTCTTGCCGTTGCTAAGGGGAAGAATCAACCGACCGATGGACCAATCAACCGGTCGAACCCTGATAGCAGGTTAAGATTACAGCAAATATACTAAATATAAAAACTTTCAACGAATGGTTGCCACGTGCTTTTTGTACAAACTCTAATCTACATTACCGTGCTGGTGTTAGTGAAAAGAATAAAATTTCCTATTTACGAGAATTCATCAATAGTTATAATCAACAATCTTTCTTCATTTGCTTATCCTTCATTCGTTTATCTCTGTCATTATGCTCTATATTATTCAAAGTTCGTAATTGTATTTGGCGTAAAATAAGTTTTAAAGCGTTTTTTATATAACGCATGATTTAAACTTAGACATCAAATATTTTCGCGCTCCTTTGATATATGTGGTGGCACTTAATGTATACCATTAAAAAAACAATTGACTTAACACAATTAAAAACTTAACCTCAAAATTAAATGGTTTTAAAATGGCGAGCGACAAGCAATTTATTCGACACTGCATTGGATATGAATTTCATTAAGGAAAAAGCGCTGCTAAAGCATACGAATCAATTCGCTCTGTTCTTGAAAACAATGTTGTACCCAAAAGTATGTGTCAGTTTTGGTTTAGGCGATTTAAAGAGGATAATTTTGATGTTAGCGATAAAGAACGTAATAGTGCTCCTCAGAAGGTTACAGGCAATCAATTGCGTGCATTATACTCGATCAAAACCATGTCAAACACAAAAAGAACGTGCACAGCAACTTGGAGTAACTCAACAAGATATTTCAATTCGTTTACGGCAGTTGGGAAGGAAAGTGGATGCCGCATGCATTAAATAAAAAAAAATGATCATCTTGAGAAGTGTTTGAATCTGTACAATAAACAGCATAGAAAATCTTTCTTGTGGAAAATCGTGACTGGTGATGAAAAGTGGATTTTTTTACGATAATCCTAAAAAGAGAAAACATTATGTGGGTCCAGGACAACCCACTACATCAATGCCAAAACGCAACATCCACAGCAGCAAAGTTATGCTATGCATCTGGTGGGATATGAAGGGTGTGCTATATTATGAACTGCTCCACCCGAATGAAACGGTTAACAGTAATCGCTACAGTTAACGATTGATCAGTTTAAATTAAGAAATCAAACGAAATTGTCCATTTACTGGCAAAGGAAAACGTCCCGTGAAATTGTTTTATGACAACGCTAGGCCTCATGTTGATAAATTGTAAAGGAAACGTTGCTCGCTTATTGTTAGTTGGGAAATTCTACCCGGCGTATAGCCCAGACATAGCTCCTTCAGACTATCATTTATTCCGGTCAATGCAAAACGCCTTGTCCGGTGTGCACTTTCGAGCATTTGAAAAAGTGTGAAAATGAGTGGATAATTTTATCGTGTCGAAAGACGAAACCTTCGCTTCTGGAATTCGCAAGCGAGAGATGGCTAAAGGTCATAGATAATGACGGGGATTATTTTGATAATTAAATGTGTTTTCTAAACATAAATAAATATTAAATTTCATTAAAAACGCTTTAAAACTTATTTGTACACCTAATAAAATTAATGTAATATACTTATAATACTATATGGATTTTTAATTATTAACATAATTATAATCATAACAGAATAAAAAGTGTGAGTAGTAAAATTGTACTACACATATACACAATTAAGTTAAAATATAATTAATAATAGCAAATTGTAAGAAAAGCAGTGTATTTACATTGTATCACATCACGATAAATGATTAATCTTCTAGGGCTAAGTATATTTGTAACGTTCACTTTGAAATTAAATTCAAGATCTGTATAAATTAGTTACACTTAAGAATTGGAGATGGAAATGTACTAGCAATGAACACTAAAATGGAATATTTTTAACCGTTAAAAAGTCTATATATATGTTAGGAATTTAAAGAGAGAATTTTGAGGAGAACAGTGAATAATTACTTGACCTATTGAAAGGAATAACTATCATTTTGTTAGGTATCGGCAACGATTAAGAAGGAATTGTCGAATCTCGCAAGTCATCATGCATATTTACATTCATATTACATACATATTTACATTCTCGAACTTTCCCGAGCTTATTGTATCTTTACTCGAAATATAAATTAGTGATATATTTATTATCCTATTATCATCCTAACAATAACAGTTCAACCTTCCCAGTAATCCTTATCATTATTTTTTCAACTACAAAACTCCAACTCTTTAACTTCACTCGCAGAAATAATTGGTTTATTAATTTATTATTATTTATCATCCAGTTACATTCCTATAGTTATCCAATGTTTTTTACAACTTGGCGAAAATTTTGCCTTATCTTATAAAAATAAGAAACATGTCATTCTAGATTGTATCAAAAACATTGAAAACAGTATTTGAAAATTTTCGATAGACAAACAAATAAGTACCATTAACATTTCCATACCTATCCTTAACAATATAATGCATTCTTCTATTTTCACATCTCCCACAGATAAAAAAATTAATGAAACTAGAAGCAAACACAAAAAATTTCATAAATTTTCATCCTAATTTAATATTCACTCATGCGGATAAGGGCAACGTCACAGTAGCGCTCAATAAAGACAAGTACATTGAGATATTCAATGAAATGTTACAGGATACTAATACTTGTACATCAATTAAAAAAGATGCTTCTAGAAAATGCTTCTAAAATTTTACTTCGAAACTTGCTTACAGGATGGAAGAAGCATAACTACATAAATTATTCTAAATACAGACAATTATATGTTAGTGATGGGTCACTTCCGAGAGCATGGTGCCAAATATTCACAAATTTGACTGTCCATTTAGAATTATTGTATCTTGTATTAATTTTTACACAATATAATGTTTGAATCCATCCCAAAGTCGAACAGCTATATACAGAACAGTTTTTAATTAGTCGAAAAGCTAAAAGGAATGCACATCGACAAAGAATACACACTTATATTCTTAGAGGCCGTATCGTTATTTACAAACGTAGCGACCGATACAGCTTTAGAATGTGTAAATGAAAACTGGTCATTCATCTCGGGAAATTGTTATCTTCCTAAAATCGAATTTATATTTAGAAGCTGTTTGATTTATATTATATTCCACTTACTTTTTATTTAATAACAAGATTTATAAACAAACCTTTGGCACTCCCATGGATTCTCCATTGTCACTCATCATTGCTGACTTAAGTACTGCAAAGGTTGGAGAAGAAAGCACTGACATCGTTCCAAAGCATTATCCAATTTTATTTCCGATACGTAGATGATGTATTAACTGCTGTCTCCTTGTCCAAGGCAGAAGAATTACTTAATCTTTTAATTCTTTCCATCCGCGTCTTCAGTTTACTTTGAAAGTTGGAGGCAGTTCTATAAACTTTTTAGTTTTGACTATTACAATAAGAAATGCACAATTAAAATTTGACTTGTCCTATAAACCAAGTTTTTCAAGTAGATATCTTAATTTCTTATCGAACCATCCAATTTCACAAAAAATAGATACAATAATATCACTAGTAGATAGAGCTATTTTATTATCTGACCATGAATATCACACAAACAATTTAAAGCAATTATTAACATTTTACTAGAGAATGATTATCCGATTGATTTTATCTTTGACACAATTAACAAAAGAATCAAAATAAGTCTACGTCAAAGAAGTGTAAATTTGCCGATTTCATCTACCACTAATAATAATGATATTGCCTCATAATCTTTGTAGTCCTTATATACTTTCATGTACTGAAAGATTCAATCGATTCAATAATGATGATGTCAGAGTTGTATTCCATAGTTTAAATAAATTACAGAAATATATCAAGATTCAAAAAGATTCTCAACCACAATTATCTAAAAATAATGTCGACATTTACAAGATCACGTGTAAGGATTGTGAAGCGATGTACGTTGGACAGTCGAGCAGATAAAAACTAGAATTTCAGAACATCGAAATCATATAATATAAGATGGAATACGTCTGCTCGTTCTATCATAACGGACTATAGATTAAAATTCGATCACGATTTTTAATGGGACAACGTAGAAATTCTAGATGAAGAACCTTGCTATGGTAAAAGATTAATTTCTGAGATGGTGAATATTAAAAGACAAAAATAACAGTCTTAGGCTGCGGTCGAGTTGCCACTACGAATGCTTTGAAGCGTTTCTTGATTGATCAGTTTGTATAACTCTTTCTTTTGATTGGTCAATCAAACGCTTCAAAGTATTCGTAGTGGCAACTCGACCGCAGCCTTAATCTCCAAACAGATACAGAAAACTTTCACAAAAGATACATACCGATTATAAATATATGACTTTGCAGTACTAAGAACATAAACTTTAGAATATTGCGCAGTCGTTGTTGGTTAGTCGAATCGTGTGGTTCCTAATTTGACTTTATTTAATTATTATTATTATAATTTTTGACTTCTTAAATTTGTGACTAATTCTTTTTATCATCATTGACGACACGATTGGACTTATATTCAACTCTCAACACGAGTAATGACTGATTTATTATAACGTGCATTATGATGAATTCATCATGACAAAAAATTTTTTATAATATTGTGATAAACAAACATCATGAGTACTGTCTGGGTGAGTTATTTAAGTGAGATAAAGAACTTTGCACATATCTATTACATTTAAATTCATAACTCAATGTTATATCAAACTAGATTATCGATTCTGCCAACATTCAATTTATCAATCTTCTGTCAGCGAATTTGTTCTCACAGAGAGTCACTCATTCGTCATCACAACACAAGAATATATCACAATTCTACCGTCTACAATACAATGAATTTTACATCTGAAGAAGGCTCAATCTAAGAGCCGAAACATGTTATATATACAGTTAGAATTTTTTAAAATTATATTTCTAATTTTCTTATACGTAATAACTTTTTATTTATAATTATCGATAACCCTCGAATTGCCCTTTACTTTATTCTGTTATTGATATATTTATTCTCCTTACATATGTATATCGATATATGTTGCAACATATTAATGTGTACATCGATAGATTTTTTCTGTAAGAGAAACATTTGTTATATTCCGATATATGTATACTGAATTTATCAATACTGAAAATAATTCACATTACATATATATACCATAGATTTTTAGTATATTGTATATACACTAACAGGATATATCGGAATACGATCGTTTTCTAACAAAATCAGTAAAAAATTGTTTTTTCCTTAATGGTAAATGAGAGATAGGAACTATTAGAGATAGGAACTGATTTGCATTTGCATATAAAAATATCACGAACTGTATTTGTAATTGTCGATACACGTTAGCCATCTTTTTCTTTTGTCTAGGATCATCAATACGAATTAAACCGGCGTTAACAGAATGCTTTTAAGAGCACATGGCGCTACCGTCTACCAAGTCATCGTTATGATAAATGAGCAGCTTAGTACCTTCCCGTTAATTTCTTCATTCCATTATATACCCTCGGTCTTAGTAGCGTAGACGTAATGTTCTATCAACAGATGCAATTATCGACAAGACACATTATGTTCCAATCTAAGATATCGGATACAGTTCATTAAAATTAATTCGCAATTTAATTATTTTAACATATATAAAATTACTCGTATAACATTCAAGAAACTGTTTGTTATTGAATATAAAACTAATCATTGTTTAATATCTGTAATTAGATCGAAATGAATTAAGCAACTAATTAGACACGCTATGGAACTATTCTGAGAACAGACGCAACTGTTCGCCGAGAAAGACGCTCCAAGATATTATGTTCTCAATGTGCCTTCTCTGTTCGCGACGCTACGACTGCACGACATTTTCGGCGCGATTCCATCGTTTAAATTCGGGAACTTCTCGCCTAGGCGACTCACGTTTACGACGCGCGGTCGAAGCACGAGATAGCGGCGTCTGATAGCGCCCGGCTGGAAGTCGCATTAATTTTCCTCGGTCGACTCCCTCGCGTGATTCTATAGTACCGCCAACCCTCCTCGCATCGCGGGAGAGGGTGGCTGGTTCACGAAATGGGTACGCAAGGGACGTCTCTCTCGTTGCGGCATTTAGGTAAGGTATTCACGTAACACATAAGCAACCGCTACGCGCAACCCACCGTGTGCACAGAGATAAGAGCCGAAGGTAGCATCTTAGGTGGTGCTCCAAATAGAATTAAATTCCCCGGAGCTATCGCGGATAGTGGGAGGGAGAAGGAGAAAGAGAGAACGCGACTCGATATCGTCGGGACGATATCAAGAAGAGCGAATGCAGGACAAACTTCTCTCGTAGAACAGATAGGCGGATAGATAGGGGGTATAAAAGGGGCATGAGCGAAGGAAGAATGGCGTACGCTGATAATTTTGATGTGTCGTATATAGGCAGAGTTACAGCGTTGTTATGTATCAAACTGCACCATCGTAAATGTAATTTATCTATAATGCAGAGTCAGTCAACTTAACAAAGTCGTGTGATAAAGTATCTGAAATTTTTAAATTGTTAGAGGCTATACAAAGAGTTATTTTTGCTGGATTAAATATACAAAAAGGTCTATTGATGATGTCTATTTAATTTGCTCGGAAATTCCGTTTTGTAAGAATTTTGGCAGAGCAAAATTACGAATGTTTTAAATAGCAGTCAATTCATTTCGTATGCATGGTTTCGATATATTAAATTAAGGAATTGTCTAAATGTCCGTAAAATCTAAATCTCCCGCACTCTCATTTCAGAAATCTTTCTCCTTACGCCGCTGCGCCGTGATTCTGTACACCATGCCAAGTTATTTCAACGATCCTCTAAATTTATTATATATTCAATTTACAGTCTGTCTAATAAGAGCGTGGCAAGCCTATCTCAAAGAAAAATGGCTTATTAGCCTTAAATTTATATTGATTGTATTCAGTAGGATTATGACCAAAATGCAATTATATTAATAAGGAGTCCAGTCATCAGCTGCGTCTATAATAGACCACTAAAGAGATCGCAAATTTACGTGGTAAAGATCTCCAGATTCGTCGAATTTCGTTTTTTAAGCGCTTCGAAGTTGATGTTGGTCTTCCATGAAGCTTCCTCTTGATGAGTGACCACACATTTTCAATGGAATTCGCATCAGGTGAAGGCCAGTGGAGTGTCTCGATGTCATTCCCCTCTTTTCAGGACGTGCAGAGCCGACTTCGATGTTTGGGGTCATTATCCTCCTGGAGTAACCAATCTTTATCTTTACTGACAAACCAGCAGGTGGAATCAA
This sequence comes from Cyphomyrmex costatus, assembly GCF_001594065.2. NCBI lineage: Eukaryota > Metazoa > Arthropoda > Insecta > Hymenoptera > Formicidae > Cyphomyrmex > Cyphomyrmex costatus. The sequence goes on along the minus strand of NW_017278705.1, from coordinate 91,055 downwards.
AGCTTTTTGGTATATTTTTAACATTTTCTCAACATTCAGGTTGTCAGTAAAGAGATAAAGCCTGCTTCGAAACGATACTAATCCTAAGAATATATTTATATAGATATTGATGTAAAAAAATTATTAATACAAATTGATTAGCAATATTAAAGAGTTTTTTAAAATATTGTTAACATCTTCTGATTCATTTTGAAAAATAAAGGAACGGATATGTCAGTTTTCCTGTAATGAAAATCTACGTGATACATGCGATCATGTTCATTTGTCATATTAATTCCCATGTAGGAATCAATCGAACCGAAGTACACGCGTCATATAAGGTGTTTCTTTTATGGACCCACATAACAGATACCGTTAATGTCAAAGTGCTTTTCGACGAACCCACGTTTGGTGCTAACAGCTCACGCGTGTCTGCCACGTGTTGAGCGCCGCCGAGCGCCGCTCGCCTGCTCGTGCGTTTAACTTAGTCGAATTAGGCGGTATGAAACTTGCCCTTTCTGGCCGATTTGCAAAATAACACGAGCAGATGGTGGCAAAGTGTGATTCTCACGCGCGATATACTTTTCTACTTGAGAATTTAAAACGTATATCGAGCGAGCCGAATTTTCAGTTTACGCATTACAGTTTAGTGAGAATAATCAAAGGAAAAAGGATAAATTTTGGCAAAAAAAAATGTTGCTTGCAAGAGAGAAAAGAACCTGGAATATATCATTTAAATTAATTGGTTTCCAATATTTTACTTTAGATTTGAACAGATATACAGGGAATGAAAGAGTTAAAATAATTTTAGCCTCTTAAGCGTTTAGTCAGTTATCATTACAGTCATAAAAAATTGCAACATTGGTACCACATTGTTATAAAATGTAACTATAAAAGTAACTGTAAAAGTAACTTTTCTATTCCCTGTAGATATATTATTAGAATTTTATACATGCTTTTGAGCAAATACTTTACAATTTATTGAAATTTATAATATATGTAAACAAAACAATTGTAAACATAATATACATATTTCTTCTTTTTGTAACTTTACATATTGTATATAAAAGGAAAGGAAAAAAAAAAGTAAGACTTTTTCGCAAGATACTGTTTTAGACGAAGCGACGTATAGAGACGTAAAATAGAATTAGAGATCGGTATATCTCCGAGTTCACGGGAAATGCCACGGTATAATCGGCAATAAATATATGGATTCATAATCCAGGAATGGCTGCGTAAAGATACAGAGACGTTTCGTAGCTACCCCGCCGTGCGACGCGTGTCACACGTAACGTTGTCGTAATGACTCTTTCAACTTTACGACTCTGAATTAGGATTAGATACGACAGTATCGCATGCTACACTATCTGCTGTACGTGAGACAGATCGTTTAATTTATTCCGCGCACAAATCGAGCTGAAGAGAGCTATTGCTGATACACTCAAATTATCAAGATCGTCTTTTAAAGTTGAATCTTTCATTGTTTTTCATTGTTTTAGAAATAGATTTTGCTATAACAAGTATTCTATTTTTATTATAATATAATCGCGTTGCATTCATAATTTTTTTCAGAGATATATTAAATAAATAGTTTAATGAATTCAAGATTTCTTTAAAGCATTTTAATTTAGATACAGAATTTAAATAAAAAAATTTTTAGTAAGAGTTTACTATCTTATATTTACTATCTTATGCATGAATTGTTATAATATTGTAAATATAGTGAAATTTTATTCTCAATGAAATGGTTTATCAAAATATCACTTCATGTTGTTATTTTTACCTATTAAAGTGCAATATACATACATATATGTATGTACGTACATATAAATCATAAGAGAAATTCTAAAATTTTTTTAACTATATTCTCTTGAATATAACATTCATATAATATAAGCTGTAATATGAGCTCGTTAGCATAAGTAAAAATATACTCGGCCATAATTATTTTATTAAGCTTATTTTTTAATGTTTTTTATGTTAACTTTGCGAAGGGAGTAATATCATCCGCTTTTCGCTGACGCGGCTGCATGGAGCGAGTGCAGGCGCGTTTTTGTCGGGGTCGCACGGTGATAAATATGCAGCCGATGCAGTTGATGAGAAAAGGTCGTTTATCAATCACCCATTAACGCAGCCCGAAAACCTATTCGCTCTTGAGCCATATTTCATAGAATCATCGCAATTCCCTTCTGGCCGCGCTTTGGCCGCACGTTTGGTTTTTCATTAAAATTTACTATCCATGTTGTTCAAAAGCGAGCAACGAAAAAATATTATAAAAGCAAAAATTTTAATCATTGAAAAGTTACTCAATCTATATAATAGTTAAATTAATTCACTGTGAAATTAATTTCCTGTTTTTACTAAAGTATGGCAGCAGATACAATTGAACAAAGACATTAAAAGTCTTGAAAATTGATGCAACCAGCATCTTTAAAATTGATGCAACCAGCCTATATAAAAATTATTAAAAATATAAGATTTTATAAATTTTTAAACGTATTTAATACTAATTCATTTTGTTTTTTTTTTGTAAAGTTATAAAGTGGCGTACATAAGAAAAAATACTTGAAATAAGGTTGGTACTTTTCTTCAAAAATTCTTGAAACAGAATCAGCCTGATACAGTCTGTCTAGTAAGAGCGTGGCAGGCCTATCTCAAAGAAAAATGGCTTATTAATCTTAAATTTATATTGATTGTATTCAGTACGATTATGGTCAAAATGCAATTATATTAATAAGGAGTCCAGTCACCAGCTGCGTCTATAATAGACTGAAACCTCCGAGTCATATTTTCCATTAAAGAAATCGCATTTATTTTGCAGCACTCATTTTAAAAATCGTTTATTCGAACACAATTCAAGCAACAACGGGTACTTTGCTTATAATGCATGCAGTACAAAGATGACACCTATCGGCGAAAACAAAAATTCAGAGTATATATTTATTCGACTGTGGGCAAGCCTTGCTACGCTTTTACTAGATAGACTGTAGTGGAAAGTATGCCTCGGAGGTGCCAGTCTATTATAGACGCAGCTGGTGACTGAAGTCCTTATTAATATAATTGCATTTTGGCCATATAATCCTTATTTTTCATATTAAAAAGTAACTTTTTCAAACCCCTGCATTTTTGCCATTTATCCCATAGGGGGGGGGGGGATAATATGGCCACTCGTATATAATTCATAAGAAAATCACAAATAATCTGTAAATAAGATGTAAAATGACGATGTAACTTGCATTGTTTATTAATACATGACAATTTTTATTATTCAGAATGAAAATTGGAATACAAATAGGACTTAATACAATTTTTTAAAATAGCTTCAAATCTTTGAAAATAATCTTTAAACGTTTAAGATTTATCAACATTTATGCATTAATGCAAAATATAATTGTTAGAATTAACAAAATCTTCTTAAATAGAGCGTCTGTGCTGCGGCATAGCATCCAGCTCGCTAAAAATGCCGTATATTCCAAATAGATGGGATATATATGACAACTAATTAAACAAACAATACAGGAGCAAAGCACTTGTATTTTGCTATACAACATGCTTTACTATTCCTCTACACATATGTATTGCAAAATAACCACTAAGTCTTTTACACGCTATATAATAATCATTTTACGTAAATTATAAATTATGATGGCACTACTTATTACAGTAAAAAATCGATTTAACTCGCAATAATTTCATTAATATTAACAGTAAAGAACTGAAATCATAACATAATACTAATATACCATAAAGGCATGTAACAAAATAATTGACGGAAAATTATCCCCACTATTTTTTCTGACTTCTGCGGCGTATTTCCTGACGCGGCGTATATACCGGGTTTACCCTAATAATTTTTTTTAATTTTGTAACATCAAGACAATTGTCATTTTTCTTAGTCTGATTTGTAGTATCTGTAGATAAAAGAAAAGGATCTTTTGTTTTTGATACACTCTGTATATAAAATATAAGAAACTAGAATGTTCTCTTGCGTAAATACTCGTTTGCGAGTCTGGTGTGGAATAGTGTCAATCGAAAAGTCATTACAACTTTTTGCCGACTCAATCAAGAAGTAAATGTCCTTTAACCTCGCGGCGTTCCCCTTAGGATTTGCCGAGATCTCGGGAATCGCGTAAGAAATCGACGGCTCTCACATGCCCGGTAAAATAAATCACCGACGTATGATTGATCGTCTATTGGCTCTGTGGCAGGTTTTTGTCCGCTGCGCCCACTTGTATCGAGAGTTATTTTTCCGGCATGAAACTACGATGTCACCCATCTTGACTTATTTCAAAATTTATGTATGTACTTTACAAAAATAATTAGATAATTTGTAATGATTGTTTCAATAATTGTGTACTCGAAATGCACAAACATAAGAATAAAGAAAAATAATTATAAGTCAACTGAGAATTTTATAATTAAAAATGTATTGTATAATTATAATTGTGTGTGAAAAAAATAATTAGTCATTAAAAACAAAAATAATACAATATGTACGTATAAATATATCTAAAGTTATTTCTCAGTCAGTTTATTTTATTGGTAGAGCTTGTTTGAATGAAATAAATTTTTTGAAGTTTTTCTGTCATTTCATATTAAATAGTATCTTTAGACATTTTGTATGTACGTTTTTGAAACGATTTTCTTTGGCATAGTCGTATAACCTTTATCTGTAAACCTAGATCATCTGCCGAATGTCCAATATAGCTGCGAGTCGGCTATAAAAAAGAAGTAGTGATCGGGGGTGTAGGCGTTAAAAATATTCAAGATCGTTTGTCAGGTTGAATTACAGTTCCCGGTCGTATCCTCTCCCCGCTATCATCTTTGCCACCCTGTTTGCTACCCTGGCAAAGCGGGATTCTGCGGTACGCGTTGCGCAACGCGGAGAGGGTAAGGCAGTTTATCGGAGAGGAAGAGAATGGCAAAAGCCCACGATGACGACGACGACGACGACGACGACGACGGAAACGACGGCAGCGGCAGCGGCGGCGGCAGCGGCGGCGGCGGCGGCGGCGGCGACGACGATTCCAGGCACATGTGTCGAACCTGAAATATGTAGGCGTGGTCTGGACGGTGCTAGCAGACGCGTCCCGACGAGCGAATATGTTCACTCCGTTGCTACGCTCCACCCCCATATAACGCTGCAGACATTGCTATTGGTCAGTGCCACCCTCGTCGCGCCTCTACCTGCCACGGTCGCGCTACCCTACGCCACAGCTACCTCTAAATACGGGGGATGCGCAAATAGTGCTCATTTTAACGCGAACCGCCGATACGTTCGACACACCGAGTGTTCGCCACTTTAGTGCGTTCCGGACTGTACACCAGATCGGTTGGTTCGTTAGGGTTTATTATTAGTTTTGCTTTTTGTGGCTTTTCGGACTTGCATGTTTGTGAAAATCGGTTTCGACAAAATAGCCTTGTGAGAAAAAGTGCAATCTGATGTTTTAGAGAAGATCTGTCTTGAGGTATGGGAAACGTGGTCCAACTAGTATAGCTTGTAGACCGCGTAATTAGAAGAAAAACACTTGTCATCGTAATCCGGTAAGTAATAGATACTATTCTGTTACTTATATGATATACAAAGTTAATAAGAGGATAAATAAGTTATAAAGAATTTTAATTTTTAAAAAGCGCTTTTTATTACTTTTAAGATAATATTCTAACTTGCATTGTCATTACGGATAGTTGATTAATTGTCGTATTATTGTTCTTGTTTATATATTAATGAAATTTTTAATAGAATCAATTTGAGAGATAAATACAAAATAATTACATATTTAAAAACATATTATAAAAATAAATTATATGATATATCAATAGCAAAAATTAAATAATAGATGTTCTAATTATATGATTAATATGTTCTTGTACTATAAGAATTTTTCACATGTTTTGCTATAAAGTATAAACAAAAGAAGTTTTTTAATCGAAATTTTTTTGATGATTTTATACAAATTATATATCATATAATATATAGATTGTATATTATTTCATAATCTATAATAAAGAGGTTTATCAATATATCTTTCTAAAATAAAATTAATAGTAGCATATTTTAATTAATGCTTTTAAAGTTATGTACTTTTATTGCTTGTATCATTTTAATTTTCATAATGACAATTGTAAGAATATATCTTTTCAAAAAAATATATATTTTTAGATGTGAAGATCTTTCTTTATGTTACGTGTATATAAAACATTGTCTTAACATTTTTAACTATTTCGACGACAAACCTTGCTTTGTTTTGATTTCGAATGTAGGACATCTGGGCCGAGTATATCGAATTTTGGTTATCAATCACTTCGCATCGTTGCAATATTAGCACTCACTGTCCACTTATTGTCATTGTCGTAGGTCAATCATCCGGAGCGAGCAGGATGACAATGGAAGATCGTACGGGTGGCATCGACCGTGCCACCCCCGCGACCTCGACGCCGGCCACGACGGTACTAACGTCGGCGTGCCCTGCGTCCATCAGCGACGTTACACCCGACGCTTCGTATCCCCTTCAACGAGCTAGCAAGCGCTCCTTCGACGTCGCTTTTCTCGTGGCACCCGATGAGAACTTGGCGCGTCGACAAAATGAAAAATTGCGACTAGTAACCAGTCGGAAGGATCGTCTACGAGACGATATCTCCATCGATAACGTTCTGGATATTGACAGATTGCCGCAGAATCTTACCATCAAACATTACGACAACGAGTCTGGTGGTTCAGATCGAAGAAGATTGCTGCATTGTACTGAGAATTCGCTAAGTCCACCATATGTATCGCCTAGAACCTTGACGCCAACTTTACCGGGGCTCTCCCCAGATTCTGACAGAAGGAGGTATGCGCCGACCGGTGGTCGACTTCAGAAAACTCCGAGTCCGCCTACATTCGTTCATGGTCATCATCAGTCTATGCTCACTTGTCCCGAATCGACGGATTCTTCGGTATTAGCCTGCACGAAAGTTTACGAAACTGGCATATCTTGCGTAACTGATCGTCATGGAGAGCGCAGTGCCTTCACGAAGGTAAATCTAGTCGGGCAACGAAACGGCTTCAACGATGATGGCCAAGCATCGCCGAGATCGTCGATATCTCCGGATGATCGTGCGAGTTATCAGAGTAGCGTCAGTCCGCCGGTGGTGTCGTTGCCGAGTGCAACGAGTTACAAGTATGCACCATTTCCCACCAAGATGGCGTATCCCTTTTTGACTATGGGAGCAGAGACTGGTCAGACGGGATTATTGGAGAACCTAAAAATTCCTCAGATCGCTCAACCACCTAAGATTCCCAGTCCAAAGGTACCTACTTTTCGACCGGATATTCCGCCAGTCTATCCCAACCTTTCCTATAATCCCATCTCCGTATTTCCACCGATGGCGGATGCTCTCGCTAGGCCGAGATTTCTGGCTACGGCTGCCGGGGTGGCCGGTCTTTTACCACCGTCGCTTGCTGCTCTGACTTTACCGGCGCAAAACGTCTGTGCCAAGTGCAATCTGTCGTTCCGTATGACTTCCGATCTAGTCTATCACATGCGCTCTCACCACAAGAGTGAGAGTTCGAGCGAGGCGGCAAGGAGGAGGAGAGAGGAAAAGCTCAGATGTCCCGTTTGCGATGAGAGCTTTCGTGAGAGGCATCATCTCACTAGACATATGACCGCCCATCAAGATAAAGAGAGCGATGGCATCGTTGATCAGGTCGAAATCAAGAGGAGGACTACTACTGTTCACAGTAAGTGACAACGAAAACTGCCGATTGAAGATGATATTCTAACAGCTGGCTATTCTTTTGAGAACTAAATTAGTGCATAACGAGAAGTAACAGATTATAGGATTTGTGATAACAGTTAAATTTGTCTGATTAGATTAAGAAAGAAATTATCATAAGAAAGAAAAATATCACTTTTCGCGAAAAAGAATATTTGAACTATCGGAAATATATACAAATTTAATACTATCGTGTTATTAGTAATTTTGGTTAAACGAATTTTTGTAACACATTTTTCTAATTGTAAATATATTTCACGGATTTAAACAAGTATGGTTATATTTATTTAAATGAATAGATTTACGATTTAAAAATTGATTACCTCTATAATACATTCTTTTTAGGAAAAATCTATTTGGAATTGGATAAAAAACTTAAAAGCCGCTTCTTGAATTTACAACATTCTGTATAAATGTACTATTGCGGCATTTATATTGTATAGTGTATAATTTTAATGTCTATATAGAAAAATTAATATCTATGGATATGTCGATCCATATACACGATTGCTCTAGTATATATAATTCAAGAATTGCGATGAAGTCATTCCCTGTTTAGTCAATATCAGATAGGAACAATTTGTAAATAAAATTAATTATTTAAAGTAAGTAAAATAAGAATTATCTGTAAAGGGAAGTAGAGAGAGAGAGAGAGGGAAAGGGAGGGAGAGGGAGGGAGAG
>NW_017278705.1:50437-82620 GCF_001594065.2 Cyphomyrmex costatus | reverse complement strand
AGAGAGAGAGAGATTAATAATTGTGAATTTTGATCAATTTCAAATATAAAAGTGTATAATATAACTTTAGAAAATAGAAGAATTATTGAAATATTTTCTAGGAACAATTTTTGTGTAAATAGGAGATTATCTTTTAAATATAATTTAATTAATTTTTATACATAAAAAATATAACTTTATGAAAAATTAATTTTATAATTTTTATACTTTTTGAGAAGAAGATTGAAATAAACAGAAACAGATAGTAATTTAAAACTGAGGTATAATTTTGATTTTTTCTAGAAAAATATATACAAATATATAAAATACAATAAGCTACAATTAGTATTTATATTATGCATATAAAATTCTAAAACGTTTATAAACGTTAAGAATTTTATATTTTTTAAACGTTTTTATTATAAACATTTAGATATTGATATGTTATATACCGTTGTTATATACTTAAGTGTGAGTACAATATATATTTAATATTTCTATTTCTTTTTTTATTTAAATTCTTGAAATTTTATTATAAGAATATATTAAAAATGGTTTTATTAAGAATAATATTTAATTTGCATAATAATCCTATGCTTGCGTTCATAAATATTTAATTCGTTTAGAATAAAAGATTTAACCTGAAAGCACACATAGTTTTGGACATGAAATTGTAGCAATAAAATATCTTAAAATCATGCGTATATTTATTATATTTGAAAAAAAGCAGCGTGCTAAAATTGTCAGAGATTAAAATAATCGCGTATTTCGATATACTCGCAAATTACATACGGTCCATTCGAACGACTCCATTTCCACAATGTAGAAGGTAAAATATTTGCCGCGTATTTACAGTAGCAGACAGGTGAAACAGGTAGTGCGAATGTGGCGATAGTAGTAGGAGAAGGGGATGCAGAAGGGTTGCGCAGGGTGGTGCAAACGTGTAAAGCGCATTTGGGCCGTGTATATAGAGGTGAGGGCGGCGTAGTAATAAATAGATCGTAAACCGTAACCCGCGTCACACACAAACCGTCGGAGCGCGCATAATGGTAGGAAACAATGAATGCCGTAATCGGAAACAGTACCGGTTTGTTATCTGCCATTTACACTCCATTTAACTTCAAACAGCGAATCGGCCTGCGCGCATTCGTGTTTTAAATACATCCTGGTTTCCAACCGCTGTCGAGAACCGCTCTCACCATCGTTTTCCACCCCCATCGCACTCCCACTGACGGTATGCGGCTTAACATAGGGTTAAGCCGTCGCCGAGTGGCTTAATATTGTCCGAAAATTACGTGAATTATCACCCCGGCGTTTCCCCGATGGAAGAATTGAATCCATATAGGAATAACATTTAAATTCAAGTACTTATAAAGAGTAAAAACAAATGTTATTATTTCTGATTAATTATTTAATTTTACTTAATATTGATATTCAATATAATAGAATTTTAAATAGGATTATTTATAAGAATTTCGAAGAGAAAGATGTATCATTAGTACGACCTATATAGTATTCTGTACAGTAGCGTGTAAATACATATATGTAAACTTTTAATACAAGAGAGAATGCGTTTATAAATTAAAGTAAGATGAATGTTATCAATATCCTGTTTAAGAAAGATTGAAACTCAAATATAGACGTCTAATGAACAATTCGATATTACATTTTACAATTGTCAGAAATATAATCATAAATAATATTGACAGAAATATTAATTAAGATATCGCAATGTTTGTGTACAAAGTTGTTTTAAGATTAAATGTAATATACATATATAAGTCTGTATAGTAAATTTTATTAATCTTTCTTTATTATAGAGGTATCAGTGTTTTGTTTTATTTCATAAGAATTGATTTATCCAGATATCATGTTGTATTACTTCCTTGTAAATTACATTGTAAATACATTGTATATAAGCACTGTATGTAACCTAGCTCGTTGTTAATTAATAAAAAAATATCCGTGATAATTAAAACCATATGCAATATTTTATATCCTCTTAATTTATTATCTGTCGATAGGAAGTTTAGCTCATAAATTATACATTTACGAATAAAATATTAGTTAAAATTTATATTTATTATGGGGATATATATTAAAAAGGTGTGATAAAAAATTTTATTACGAAATAGATATGTAAAACACATTTTATATATATATTTTTTTAAATAAAAGAATGATTTTTAACAGATTTTATTGGGCACTATACGAGGTCACAATGACTTTCCAGAAATAGAATCGATCTTGTCCTTTACTTCATGGACGTCGTCCGTTCTCCTCTTGTCTCCTCGGTGCTAAATCATCAAAATCCGATTACGCAGCAATAGATTAATTTCTGGCCACTCAGAGACTTCTTCCTGACATCCGATTCGTGGATACTGGATCGATCAATTATTATTTCATCCTACGTTCAAGTAAAATAGTATATAATCAAATAATCTTTCTGTTATTTATGTATTTTTAAGAGCTGTAACACTAGGAATTTTAATTACAAAAGTTATTTATATTAAATTTTATTTATATTAATTTTTTTTTAACTTTTTAATTGCACTTGATTTTAAAATGTTTAATTTAAAATATAATATATATAATTTTCATTGAGATTCTAATACACTTGAAATTAAGCCCAAAGAAAGAAGTCTGTGACCATAATTGTTGATGTTCAAAGAAAGAAATCCTCAAAAATTTAAACCTTTTTATCTAATAATAATATATTATCACGAAAAGTAATTGATATATTATTAATTAAAGGTGCCAGTCCAAAGTGAACATACGTAAAGTGTATGCAACTTTCGGCCGATTTTCGAATCGCCTCAGTCTTCCGCTGTCCCCCTCACTTCACCGCGCGCGGTCCAAATGCCGCACGACGCTCGAGCGACATCTGATCTGCGCGCGGGGCGGTGAGGTGAGGGGAACAGCGGAAGGCGGAGGCGATTCGAAAATCGGTCGAAAGTTACATACACTTTATGTATGTTCACTTTGAACTGGTACCTTTAATTAATAATATATCAGTTACTTTTCGTGGTAATATATTATTATTAGATAAAAATATTATTATTAGATAAAAAGGTTTAAATTTTTTTAGTATCTTTTTTTAAACATGGTTTGACCTTTTCATTTTTATATGATTTTTTTCGGATATCCCTTACTTTTTAGAGTACAAATATATCACAAATATATACAAAAAAATGATTTAAAAATATTATATAACGAAAGAGAATGAAATACGGTGAAAAAGAGGAGTGGTGGGGGTGGGAGATGGAAGAAGGGGGAGAGGAGAGGGAGGGGATGCGGTAAGTCGAAGTTGGTGATGATGTGAGTGAAAGGTGGGACAGGAGAGAGGGATGCATATAACTGCGGACAGACAAGGAGAAGAAAGAAATGTTACTTCATTTCTCATAAAATCATCACATTTCGATCGCTTGTATGTCCAGAACGGCTTGACCGATTTAAAATTTTTTCAACTTAAATTATTCTCGGCGATGCTGTCTTTCAGGACATATAACGTTCGATTAAAAATTTTTTATATTTTAGTAGTTATGCACCCCCGAAAAATGGACTTTGGTAGCTCGGGATAAGAGACTTGTAGTGTTTTTCTGTTTTTGAACATGGTCGGAGACACTACCGTGTCTCCTGATTAATAAATTACATTAAGGTAATGTTACATATTAACACTTATTTAATTGTATCGTTTTCACGTGGATACGAGCAAAAGATACCTCGCAAACTCTTTCACCAACTGGCTCTTGCTTCTCTCTCTTGAGAGAAAGTCATTACGAAATCCCCTAAACGGGTAACGTTAAGCTCGTAGAAACCGCGACCAATACGACAAACAATCTCTTACCGCCCTCGGCTTAAGCTAGCCCCTTCACTACCCCCGAAGTAAGTATACTTACCCTCTGCCCGAGGTCCATAAAGATAAATAACATGAAGCACCTCGTAGTTGTATCTCTTACAGAGCGATGAAGGAACCCCTGAGGACTCCCATCATCGCTTCGTTCTTTTTATTATCCTTCTTTTTCTTTCTCATCTATCTATTGGCAAAATTCTTTCTCTACTTTTCTTTACTTATCCTTTTTTATTTTGATTTATTTTTGTTCTGACTTATTTTTCTTTTGACGTTGTTTTGAATTAACAGGTATTTTTGTAGTCTTAACAAACATAAATCCTCGAATTTCATTTTCTAAATATTCGACTTTATTTAATCAATTGTTTGTTAAATTATTTAACTATTTACCTATTAAAAAATTTAATTATTACCTCTTTATTTACATAACAATAGATAGGATACTCCGTAAGACAAGATGTTTCAGTTATGTTCTTGACGTTCTATTATTAACATATTCTACTTACAATTCTTTCACAAGTTATTAATTTATTCGTATAATAAGGCATAATTGGCAATGTAATTGATCCAAAGTTTCAAGACGGCTACTTTGTCTGTTGGGATAAGTCACATATCAGCTCATATGCATTTTCTTAAAAATAAAAAAAATTTATTAATTTAACAGATTTGCGACATCAAGTCTGTCAATTTGTTGGTTCTATCATCCCTTGTATACAAAGGAGTGAAAAGTATTTATTTATTACATGTATTTGCCGAAGAGGACTCCAAAGTGAATCGAAACGTTCAAATTTGGAATAAAGAAATGAAAAAAATCTTCACTTGTGGACCATCATCAGCGCTGTACTCTTATCTGCTCGGTTTAATCCTCTTATGTTGTTTGAACAATTGCTCATTTTCTTTACATCTATGAAGATAAAATTTACGAAAATAAAAATAAATTAATAAATTAAAAAAATTATTTATTAAAAATTATTTGAAAAGCAAGAGTGAATGAATGGAACAAAGGCGTTACAAAATTATAATGCCTCTTTTTTATTTAAATTGAGTATCCTGTATCTGTCTTCCTCCCGCATGATCGGATCACTGCTCTTCTCACCCTTGTTAGCGATACTTCCCGTGGAGAATTGCGCGCATGCTTGATCTGTCAGTGAAATAATGACAATGTCATAGCCCGGGCCCGATTCGCCGCACGGCACCCTTGCCACGTGAGCAACGATTGGACGTGGATATGCTAATATGGCGTCCGTTCCAAGACATTAAGTTCTCGGTTTACCGATTCTCGCCAGACAAACTGCATCTTGACGTCCACATCACCTTCCGCCATTGTGTCTTCAATTATGGAATACGCGTTTTCTTTGGGGATTCCATGGGGTCTTTACAATGGAACATATGAGTCATTGCTTAAGTTCGTAAATTCTCTTTTTTTGAAATTGAAATTGTTTTTACAATTTAATTTTTACAAAATTCTTAAAAATTGAGTTTTTTATTTATATAAATAGAAATTAAAAAAATTTTTTAATTAATTGTTATATTAACTGTATTGTTTAAATATTGCAAAATATTAACACGTAAAAATATTCTGCTTAACTTTATTTATTGCAGCTTTCGATATGACTTTTCGACTTTTAACTAGTATACAATGATTAATCGAATTTCGCGTTGCTTTCAAGCTGAGTACTTGTCTGTCCTTTATCATCGGCCACCCCGATTTTCGTTTAGTTACGGTCTTCCGATACAATTATGTAACTTGACTGCGAACACGCAACTTACATCGGTCTCACGATACAGCCAGTTACAGTATTTCGATGTCAATCAGGCGTTGCTAAGCGATTTCGCTCACGCAAACTAGCGCTTTTCTAGGGCATATGTTGCGATTCGCTCGTGGAGCTTCACACGTACATTCGGTCCGCTAGTAACGTCTATGAGATCTTTATATTACACTTCTAAAATATCTGCTGTAATAATTCTTTAGTACTTTCTCTTAATTTGAAAAACAAAAGATTTAAGAAATGACAAGATCTTTTCTGAGAAATAGTTTTTTCTATTAGACGGATTTCAAACAAAACACTGTTAGGTGTACAAATAAGTTTTAAAACGTTTTTAGTGAAATTTAATATTTATTTATTTAGTAATGAAAACACACTTAATTATCAAAATAATTCCCGTCATTTTCTACGACCTTTAGCCATCTTTTGGGCAACTTCCGAATTCCAAAAGCGAAGAAGATTTCGTCTTTCGACGCGATAAAATTATCCACTCGTTTTCACACTTTTTCAAATGCTCAAAAGTGTACACCGGACAAGGCGTTTTGCATTGACCGGAATAAATGATAGTCTGAAGGAGCTATGTCTGGGCTATACGCCGGGTACGGTAGAATTTCCCAATAATAAGCGAGCAATGTTTCCTTTACAGTTTATCAACATGAGGCCTAGCGTTGTCATAAAACAATTTCACGGGACGTTTTCCTTTGCCAGTAAATGGACAATTTCGTTTGATTTCTTAATTTAAACTGATCAATCGTTAACTGTAGCGATTACTGTTAACCGTTTCATTCGGGTGGAGCAGTTCATAATATAGCACACCTTTCATGTTCCACCAGATGCATAGTATAACTTGCTGCTGTTGATGTTGCGTTTTGGCATTGATGCAGTGGGTTGTTCTGGATCCACATAATGTTTTCTTTTTTTAGGATTATCGTAAAAACTTTTCATCACCAGTCATGATTTTTCACAAGAAAGATTTTCTATGCTGTTTATTGTACAGATTCAAACACTTCTCAAGATCATTTTTGTTTTCTTCACTTAATGCATGCGGCATCCACTTTCCTTCCTTCAGAATCTTTCCCATCTGCTATAAACGAATGGAAATACCTTGTTGAGTTACTCCAAGTTGCTGTGCAAGTTCTTTTTGTGTTTGACATGAGTTTTGATGGAGTAATACTTGCAATTGATTTTCTGTAACCTTCTGAGGAGTACCACTACTTTCTATATCGCTAACATCAAAATTATCCTCTTTAAGGCGATGCTGGAGTGTCCTGTTTTATCATTACTTATTGTTAGTTAAAGACTCGTTTGTCTTAATTGCATTTACGGATGGAAAAATCCTTCTGCATAACTAAAGTATCGACAAAAACGGAGGGTGCTAGCTACATTTCAATACGAAAAACGGAAAAAAATTTAAAATTTACAGTTTCGTTATCGGCAATTTACCATTTTTGCAGTTCAATGAAAATATCTTTGTTTCTTTCAATTTCAATTCTGTAAAGTCAGTATTGTTTATTCACGTAATACGCCGGGTGATGAGACCTCATTTAGTCCATATAAGCAGTAAAACTTGTTTATCAAGGAAATATGTTCGTCAGGTGTGACACATCTACGAATTGAAAAAATGTAAGTTTTTAACTTTTTTTCGATTTTAGCATATAATTTATCACACCACTAACTAATTTTGTGTCTATATTAATCCTGTAAAAGGATTTCTCATTCCGTTCAGTTGTTTCGGAGATTTTCATAAGACTGTAAAGTACCCACAATTTCGTAGGTCCAGCATCCCCTTAAATCGCTTAAACTTACACGTACTTTTGGATACAACATTGTCTCCAAGAACAGAACGAATTGATTCGTATGTTTTAACAGAGCTTTTTCTTTGATGAAATTCGCATATGTAATACAGTGTCGAATAAATTGCTTGTCGCTCGCCATTTTAAAACCATTTAATTTTGAGGTTAAGTTTCCAATTGTGTCAAAGCAATTGTTTCTTTTAATAGTACACATTAAGCGCCACCACATATCAAAAAGGTGCGAAAATGTTTGAATTTTAAATTTAAATTATACGTTACACAAAAAACGCTTTAAAACTTATTTGTATGGATAATACTTGCTATGATATTATTACGAATGTAATGGATAGTCTTTATATTTTTTTATCTTCTTCACATATTTATTAGGAAATATTTTGTTACTTGTAACAAAGTCACAGTTAGAGTTATCTTTTAGTAATTGCAACTTAACTTTGTTCTTTTTTTCATCTATAATAGTAACTCAGTTACATCCTTTTGCAATTTCTCTAATTTAATAGTTATTTCTCGTAAAGCGACGTGGTAGCATCGCAATGCCAAGTGCATAAAATAAAAATATAACCGCTTGACATGATGGCTTGATGCGTGAATATTATCGTGTATATCATATATGTTGATGTCGCTGTCAAATTCGCGACGCTACCGCTAGCTTTATCTAGAGTTTTGACATCTACAAACTTTAGATTAATATTGCTCAGAAGTTAAAAGTCTAATTAAAAATCTAAAAACACTTTTATTATATAATGTCATCGCTATCTTTCGATTGTAACTAGTCCGAATAACATTGGTGCAGCCAATACCGAGATCTAGAGACCGAGTTCCGAAAACCGTTTCAAGATTTATTTCAGCTTAGTGTGACACACATGTAAAGCGTTTTGTCCATTAAGCTGCTGTTCATAATGTCTACATTCAAAAAATAACGCTTTTAAGGCTTTCACGGGTATTTTCTTCAATTATACCATAAGGTTTGCGGGTTATCGCCGTGTCTTTCTTCATTATTGATGCCAACATTTCGTGAACCATGCCGTTCACTTCATCAGGGCAAGGGGTGCGCTGATACTGAGCCGCTACCCTGGGAAACTCCCTTTATGTAGACACTGTTGGGAGGGGAGGAGGTGTATGTTGGGGGGTATCAATAATGAAGAAAGACACGGCGATAACCCGCAAATCTTCTGGTATAATTAAAAAAATAAATTAAAAATTAAATTTAATTAAGTAAAAAATTAAATAAACTAATAAAATGAATTCAACTATAAAAATTAAGGGGAGGTTCTCATCTAGCGACCCGAAAATAAGGTAATTTTCTTGAATTTTTTGCTCATGATTTCTTGAATTTTTTTCTCATGGTAGGATGTAAATTATCAATTCTAGTTTTTTGGCACATATTTATCAAGTATTTAAGTACAAAAATAAATTTTTTCGACGCTTAATATAGTGAAGAAAATGTTTTATGCGTGCTGCAACGTGACCGTGTGAAAAAAATGTTGGTTGATTACAGCCAGGATTGCGGTCGAACGGATGATCTAAAACGAAAAAACTAAAAATTTTCTTAAAATATATGATATTTGTTGGAGCTTGAACCTATAAAATCGAAAAAATATCGAAAATTGAAAAAATGACATGCATTTGAATTTTAAATGTCGTTTTTTATGTTTTTGTTCGCTCTTCAAAATGCTATAAAAAATCGAAAAAACATGAAATATCAGTCGCATTTAGGTTCATCCTCCAATAAATTTAATTTACTTTAAAATAAAAAAAAATTTGACACGATCCATCAATTAGATCTTGAGAAATCGTGGCTACAGTTTTGAAAAACAGTATTTTTCAGAAAACGCGTTTAAAGTTTTGATAAGGGTTTTCTTTGTGTAAATCGAAAAATAATGTACCCTTTGGTTAAACGGCTATTCCTGGACCATACATTAGGCCTTCCTCCATCTCGTCATTACGAAATTTATTTTTAAGTTCAAATTTCAAAGATATCGACGTAAAATACTCGTTACCGCGCGAACTCAATTTTAGTTAATTTTAGTGTAAAAAGGTGGGTTCGCTTTTTGTACCACAACTTTTTTTTTCAGCCAAACTTTTTCTGGCGTTTATGGGGGCTTATTCTACACACAATAAGCTATCAAAAAACGTAAAAAAAAATTTTGACATTTTCGAGTCGAGTTTCATGAGAACCTCCCCTTAATTAATTTAATTAATTAATTATTTATGAAAATTAATTAATTTTGTTAACTAATTATTTTATTTTATTTAAATAAATAAATAAAACAAAACAATTTTAAAATAAATAAAATAAAATAATTAATTAAATTATATATATATAATAAATTGAAAATTTCAAGGACTCTTTTATAAGTATAATAATAATCAATACGTTAAACAAAGGCGAAGTAAAAGTCAAATTACAATTAAAAATCTAAATAACTCTGATAATTTATTTTAATATATTGCGAAGAATATCACGTAATTTTTGGTGTTTTGTCCCAGCTTCGTTTTCCCCCGCTTGACTGTTCTTGCAGCGCAACGGGCGATCGAAACTCGCAAGGCAACCTTGAAATGTTGAAGCGGCGAGCTGTCTCGGCTTATTTACGTATGATGAAAAACGGAAGCGAGCTTCGGTGCGATCGTGCGACCACTCGAAGCGGATCGTCCCGGCAGAGATGAAAGGGATGAAAGGGCCTGCTCTCTCTTCTGCCGGAGCACCTTGATTTACTGTCGACGATATTTTCTCGTTGGTGCTAGTTGGCGCCTACCGCACCACCGCGCCCGACAATGGTGGGCTCGCTTGACATTTTGTTTCGAATTATTGCCCGTGCTCGCGGTCCTTTCTATTTCACCGCTCCGACCGCTCCTCCACCAAGCGCGACAATGCTCTATTTTATTCTGCTCTATTTTTATTCTGTTTTGCCTGTTTGCGTTTTTATTTTGTCGCGTTATTTTTCGGCAGCCGCTCGCTCTTTGTTGCTCGAGATGTCCCCGTCGCGGGACGTCGACGCGTATCCGCCCGAATTTCGCGGCTCTCGTGGAATAGATTTATTATCACAATTACGCTAGAAATAGTTACATGAACGATCTTTTAGGCGTTGAGAATAAGTGTGCATATAAAGCTTAGCTATTACAACATAACTAATACGAATCGAAACCTATAACAGTTTAGTTGGATTTTAGTTACTTATACATTAGGTCAATCAGAAAGTTTCGTCCGCTTTTTTTTTGCAAAAAATATGATTTTATTCAAGAAATAAAATGAAAAAGTACATAAATCAAAATATTGTCCATTGTTAGCAATGACTTTTTCTCATCTTTCGGGTAGCAAGTAAATTCCGCAACGAAAGAATGACTCATCCTTTGGAAGCTATCCAGTCAGAGACTCATTTTTCAACGTTTTCATAAGAAGCGTTACTTAAGAAGCGTTTCATAAGAAACATAATTGAAGCGCTTCTCAGTAAGTGCGTGAGCCATCGACTGAAACAAATGGTAGTCCAAAAGGGCACAGTTTGGTGAATAAGCCGCATGGGATAACACTTCCCAGCGAAGTGCTTCCAATGTTTGCTTAACAGCCTTAGTGACGTGAGGTCAAGCATTCTAATGAAGTAAAATCACTTTATGCTGTCTTGTCTCACATTCTGGTCGTTTTTCGCACAATGCTCGGCTCAAATGGATTATTTGTTCTTGATAGAGATCCTCTGTGACTGTTTGACCAGATTTCAACAGTTCATGGTACACTATACCTTTCTAGTCCCACTAAATGGTCCATCAGAGCGTGGCCTTCTTTCCATGAATATTGTGTTTTGGCGTCGATGTCGATGGTTGGCCTGGATCGCAAGTGGTTTTTCGGCGTTTGGGGTTATAGAAACAGATTCACTTTTTATCGCCAGTCACAATTCGATACAAAAACCCTTTTCTTTGTTGCCTAGCAAATAGAATTTCGTAGGTGGTTTTTCGTTTTTCAATGTCATTTGGCTTCAGTTCATATGGGACCTATTTTTTTTCCTTGTAGACCTTTCCTAAGACTTTTAAACGATTGGAAATAATAGATTGAGTACAATTTAATGTTTTTGCAAGTTGTTTTTGACATGGGTCTTCATCCACCAATGCCTGCAATTCTTTATCTTCAAATGCTTTTCGCCGTTCAAAACGCTCTTTATCCTGCACATCAAAATTACCACTGCAGTATTATCACGAATTAAATTGATTAACAATTTAATAATTATTTGATGCTCTTTTGGCATCTTACATCGATCTTTAACGACGTTAAAATTTGAAAATAATAATTCTTATTGCGAAAAATATTACTTCGGGAGTCGAACCTGGATCGCTTTACGAGTAAATGTTCTAGCCAATTAGACTACCGAGACTTTAGTAATAGGGGAGAGTGGGCATGAAGGAGACATGTTTTTTGAAAGAAACATTTTGTATTTTAATTAACTGAATGTTTCCAAGAATTTAAAAATATTTTTATTTGATAACAGTGCTAAAAAAGTACGTCGTCCATATACATTTGATAATCATCGTCAATATGGTGTTGCCGTAATAAGAGATGCAAAATTGTCACTACGTTTCTTGAGTTAAATTTCCAAGTGTTTTTCATTTATTTGCGATTAGCTTTTGGAAAAAGCATTTTTTTATCGAATGTTATTACACATTAACGTAACTAAGGGCGTATAGTTACACATTTTTTTGTGTATTTTAGTTTAGCAGATTCTGTGATTAGTTTTTTACACATAATTTTATGAAAGAGCAAGTTCTTTTATTGCATACTTAGGGATGTGATTTTGTCAGCGCACAGTATAAAATTGTATAATCTTCAGATATACACTATCTCCTTCTCCAAGGAACATCCCTGTGAATACTTCAAGCATTTCTTTATTATAAAATGGCAACATAAGACAATAAGTGTTTTTTAGAAATATTATATTTTGCTTTCCACATGTATATTAATTTCCTAAAAAATTATATTTGTTATATATCGGATAACATTTTGATTTTATTTACGTTAAAACTTAAATAATATAATATTCGGTTCTTTCAAAACAGGTTGTAGCTGTTTCAAAATTACGTTATTTTAAAAGAGCTGAATTTTATGATTATAAAAAATGGTGATTAATCTCAGTTAATGATTATAATAAATATTATTTTTCTATTAAATGGATCTTATAGATAATTTATAATAGTATACTTAATTAAGAAAGTGATTATATTTATTTAATACCAGATTAAATTATTTTCTTTTAATATTAAAAAAAAAAGGCTTCTTCATGTCCTCTCTCCCCTATTTCTCGCAATAACTGGGATTCGTGAAGTGAGAAATGTTTTTCTTTCAGGCACGAAAATAAACAATATTAAATATTAAAGAATCATCAATGTAATAACATAAGTAATATAAATCGATACCTTTAACAGTTTAACTGGATCTGTTGCTTATATATTATAATTTCGTGTAAATTTATTTTAAATTAACGGTCCTTTAAAATTTAAAATTTAATATTATAAAATTTAATATATTAATATTATATAATAAAATATATAATATAATATAATATTTAATTTAATATAGTACTTAATAATAAAAAGGATAAAGTAAAGGACAATTCGAGAGTTATCAATATTATAAATACGAACATTATAAACATGAAAATGGCATTGTAAGAGCCAAACGAAAAGAAAAAATTAACAACAAATTAATACATATATTCTAAATTAATGAACTTATAAAATTAACATAAATGTAACGATTAAATAACAGATGTTAATTACATTACTAGTTTCGACCACCAAATCTGGTCCTCTTCAGATGAAACAATTAACGTTGAAATGTACAAAATTATGGAAAAACATCAATACATAAATAAATCCTGTGCGTAGTTAAATGTATAACTGAAAAAACAATAGAATGAACATATATTAATTAAAGGATTGTAATCTTAAATTCTAAGAATGAAAAATAACGATGCGCAAAACATACCAAAAAATTTATAAATCTATACGTGAAAATATTAAATTGGTCCGTGTATCCATATATTTACAAAAATAGTCATAATGATAAAAGTCATACAATAAGAAAACACTGTTAGAATTTAAGATTACAATCCTTTAATTAATATATGTTCATTCTATTGTTTTTTCAGTTATACATTTAACTACGCACAGGATTTATTTATGTATTGATGTTTTTCCATAATTTTGTACATTTCAACGTTAATTGTTTCATCTAAAGAGGACCAGATTTGGTGGTCGAAACTAGTAAAGGAGATATGTAATTAACATCTGTTATTTAATCGTTACATTTATGTTAATTTTATAAGTTCATTAATTTAGAATATATGTATTAATTTGTTGTTAATTTTTTCTTTTCGTTTGACTCTTACAATGCCATTTTCATGTTTATAATGTTTTTAAAGAAAGAGTCCTTTATTTGTTCTATTTTTGTTTATAAATACGAAGTTATTACATATAAAAAATTAAAATATAATCACGACAAATTCAAAATGCATAATATATTTCGACTCCTGGATTGTGCCTTCTTCAGATGTAAAAAAAACTTTGTGACGGACTCTAGGAGTAGAATTATATATTTATTATATGTATAATATATTCGTATGTTGCGATGTTACAAAAGTGACTTTTCGAGAGAACAAATTCGCTGACAGAAGAATGGTAAATCGAATGTTAGAATCATGTGATTTTTTTGACTCCGTTTATTTCATATTAATTTTTGATTTCTTAAATTTGTGACTAATTCTTTTTAAACATCATCGACATCAATTAGACTTATATTCAACTCTCACCTACGACTAATGGCTAATTTATTCTATCGCGCTTTTCAACATCATTAAAAATTGTTTTAAAATATAATATTATGACAAATACATCGTGAGTACTGCCTGAATTGTCGATTCTGCCAACATTCGATTTATCAATCTTCTGGCAGCGAATTTGTTCTCTCGGAGAGTCACTCTTTTAATATCGCAACACACGAATATATTATAATTCTACCGTCATTACGATACAAAGGTTTTTTTTATCTGAAGAAAACTCAATCCAGAAGCCGAAATATGTTATGCATTTTGAATTTGTCGTAATTATATTTCTAATTTTTTATATGTAATAACTTCTTATTTATAATTATTGATAACTCTCGAATTGCTTTTTACTTTATCTTTTTTGTTGTTTTAAGCTAATTTTACAATGTGCTTTTTAACAAATTAGAATATTTTTACAATGTGCTTTTTGTTTTCTATTTCTTACTGTTTTCTCTTGCCTTCTTGATCAAAAAGGCAAGAGACAAATAGAGACAAACAGCAAGAAACAGGAAACAAAAAGCACATTGTAGAATTAGCTTTAATATCGAGAGCTTTATTAGTATTTATTTATAATTTTTAATATAATAAAATTTAATATATTAATTGCATATAGGTTATGTTCCAATAATAATAAAATCATTGTTTTTTGTGTTACAGATATTCGAGCATCTTCCATGATTGAACTTCCATCTAGAAAAATGAAAGATAAAATATGCTTACCTAATATAAAACACGTTTGTCTTGTAGTTTTCTTTTGGCAAGACGCATGTGGTTTAACATATTTCTTTTCTTTATTTTAATTTTTAGAAAATAAAACGTCAATGAAATAAAAAGGCAATTAAGAGTCAATATTAATTGTGTGAACTAATAAAACATTTAATATATTATAAATTAAAATAAAATATCAATAAACTCTTAATTGCCTTTTTATTTCATTGACAATTTTTAATACTAAGAGTCCTGTATATTCGTTTTAATTTAAAATAAAACGTATTTATCACAAATTAATTATAATATTTTTAAGTTTTAATACTTTTTCTGTTCTTTTTGATTAATTTTGTATGTTAAAGTAATGTTTTTGTGATTGTTTTTATTAAAATAAATTAAAATCTGTTTTTATTTAAAATGTTACATTTTCTGAAATATGCGTAGAGAAGATATGGAAGAATTTTGAAGATTATATATCAGTGATATTAGTATATCAATACATTACTAGATTAAATCATTCTCTATAAGTATCGTTCTTCATAATTGTATACTCATATAATTGCATTTTTTGAGGAAAATATAAATATTACACAGAGAAAACTCGTGTCCAACTCTTGGGTTATTTTTCTTTTTATACCGGAGTATATCATATATGTTCGTGTTTAATTAGCAATTGGCATGGCACGAATTCTTAATCTGCGTAGGCCCATTCTTGCGAATAATAACAAAAAGTTAATAAAGGGAACGGTGTTTTTTCTCTTTGTCTTTCTGCCATTGGATCATTCAACAATGGAAAAAATACTTTCGACCCTGCTTAAATATGTCCGACCACAAAGCAATAAAATATCTTTATCTTACTCGTGCCATTACCCCCTTGATTCGGAGGGTTTCAATTTACATTCCTATCGGGGGGCTTCGGCAAGATAAGTCCATTTAAATAAATTAGTAATGCTATCTCCCGCGGCGGAGATGTAAAGCTGTGGAGGGGGCGGATTAAATAGTATTTTATCAATTTTCACTGCGATTCGTTACGCGATGTAACGCTGCTCTTTATTCAAAATCTCATTTTGATCGCGTGTTTTCGCGCGTTACACAACGATGAATCATGTTATCTGTAAAGTGTTTAGGGTGACTGCATTGTTACGTTGAGATCAAAGGTGGTAAAAAAAAAAAAAAAACGGTGCAATAGAACCACTGGTTCTTCTAATGTGTTCCATTAAACGTTAAAAAATTATTTTTTTAAATGGTTTAAAGATCACGTTTAAAGATCAGTTCTTCATACGTTCTTCGTTGTTATGTGTGTTATGTAAAATGGATAGTAATACAAATCTGAAACAAAAAATGCCACGACAACCAACAGCTTACATATTTAAAATGCATATTTTTAGTACAATCGGAAAAAATGCATCGTGTAAGAAAAAGGTTGCTAGAAGGCGGAAACGGGAGAGAGTGCAGGAGCAGAGAGGACACACGTTTAATTTTTCAAAACGGACCGCACGGTAAACCTTTTCGCAGGCCGTGTGACGCCCATCTCTACACGCAATTGCCTTTCCCTCCGTGTGTTGGTAGGACAATATAATGGGGCATAACAACGGCGTTAACACGCAGTGGTCGACCCCGGACACGACCCACGACCCATCCCGGATGAAATACACCTCTGATAATTACTAGAAATTAATGCGGCAGCCTTACACATACCGCCCATTGTGAGCGAACGGCGTGCGAGTTTAACCGGCGGTCGAATTTACGCGACCTCGTATTTACCTGCGTTAGGGACAGTAATCGCCATGAATCTAATACCAGATTAGCGGAGCTCGCTCGTATTAATTATTTCTACTCGTTAACGAAAAGACGGAATGCGTAGGTAAAATAAAAAAAGGAAAAACAAAAGAAAATACAATACAAATCATGCAATTTTAAGCTTCTTTGCTATTATACTTGTATATGTCTGGAAACTTGAACATATATTTAAGGGGGCATATACATTTGACGGTTTCAAAAAATTGATTTTTTGAAAAAATAAATTTTTCGACAGTTTAAACCTTCAAGAATATTGTTTTAAACCGTTTTTTGAAATTCCAATAAATAAAGAAGTTACAACACATTTTGTCGGGCAGTGCACAGGCGTGCGCTTGCCCTTTCTGAAGCGGCGCCACGCGCCGCGCCGGTAGAAAAGCCGAAATCTCCCTAACGTTTTTTTTGTTCTATTTACAATATAACTTTCCTTTGAAATTGAAATGTAGGTACTTCAAAAAACGATTCGTACAAAGTGAACATCGATGAATGCGAGCGATATCCGTCGATGTTCATTCTGTACGCAATTTCAGAGAATTAGTAGCCTTTTGATGTGTCAGAATACGTGAATTCAATTCTGCCTGTCTTCTTTCCATTTCTTGTTTTGAGCACGATGAATAGGCGTAAAAGTTCTCGAAAGTTACAGCAAGAGAACATTTTTAGGAAAAGTTTTACAAGCAAGCGAAAAATGCCACCCAATAAATGACAAGTCGAGGGTAAAACCGCAATGACAGAAAGTTCAGCGAAAAATTATCAAATGGAGGCAAATTTTGAGCAGGAAGGTTCCCTGTGTGGCTCAGGAATTGACGATGACGTGTGAGTTGAACAAATTCAGTTTTACAAGAGAGTAAAGCTAGCTATTTAAAAACTTTAAATGCGTTTTTCTCAAAACCATGTTTTTAAAATCGGTTACTTGAATGATAACTTGAAGACGGATCCACCAATTCGTTTTTTTTTTAATTAAAAGCTTATGAAATTCGCTTGTCGTTGTCGTATCCGATTTTTAAAATTCGAATTTTTTCTATTTTTTTTTAAATAAACAAATAAAATTTTTTGTCGAAAATCGGCACTTTAACTTTAAAAGTTCGCCATTTTGTTTAAAATTCGAATTTTTAAAATCGGATACGACAACGACAAGGAAATTTATTCTTCTTTAAGATGCCGTTTGATATTTGCGTTTGAGATAAACGGGTAAGGAGAAATCATTGTAACCGCGGAATCATGCATGGTGTACACGGCTAATTACACGACAGTGAAGTGGGAAGATTTTCCAACAAAATTACTCTAAAAAAATTTATATGAGAATTACAAAAGGTGTAATTTGTTATGCAAAAAGTCCCATTTTTATAATTTGTCTCTTGGTTCTAAAAAAAATTCATGCAGAATGCCTTTTCTTTTAGGCTTCAAATATATATGCCCCCTTAATGAGACACTTTCTAAAATACTTGAATGAAATAATTCCATTTTAAATAAATGATAATTTTCCAACAATAAAGTTAGTACTACTTATACTTATTAAATTATATTGGAAATAATATTTATTTGACGTAAAATCATACGATATCTAATCAATTAAAATTATCGTTTTATTTAGATAAAAGACAGAATTTAATATTTTGTGAAAGTCGATTATTAGTACATCTATCTGTAATTCAGAATCGATGAAAAAGTATGATTGAAAAAGAAAAAATGCAATAAGGACGACAGAGAGATCATAAAATCAGAAAATTAAAATCAGTGCCGACAATGAAGTCGGATGGACCATCCGTCGTTGAACACGGCAGGGGTGATTTGTACAAGAGGGCACAGGGGAACCACGGCGGGGACACGGACGGGAATGGGATGTATTAAAGCTGCGGCCGGAACCATAGCGAGCAGATAGTTTAATGTGAATTTATTGCGATCGAGATAGCGCGCCGGTCAGAAAGCGGAGTCGCGTGCTCCGCTCGCGCCATCGAGCCGATAGCCAGCCGCGGTAATGCCGGTTAGTCCATTGTGAGCGGCTTCAAACTGGCCCCAAATCGCTCGAAATGAGAACGAGCAGGCGGCGAAGCAGTGAGACATCGAGGGGAGACACCGGGCATCCATTTTTAAAATAGAGAGACGCTATCGCGGTATCGAAGAGCAAGACACGTGCGGCGTCTCCCCGGGGTTATTCGCGATTTGTCTTCGACAGATTTTCTGCTGTGACAAATTTGCGTCCTACGCGCACGTTAGTGAACACCCGAACAATACAAAAGCCCGAAAACTATCCAAAGGTTGTCGGAAAGATTACTGCCCGTTATTGGCGAATCATTCATGTTAGTCAATAACTGTAAAATTGACAACAATTTTTAAGGGAGTTGTCAAAAACAAGAGTGCTTTATTGTCGTCAATAAAAAATAAGACATAATTTTTAATTAATAATACAAAAGAAGGTCTACGAGTCTAATAAATTAATTTAATTTTTAACAAAAGTAAATACAAAACAAATGTTTCAACTCTGATCGGGTCATTATTAATTTAAAATATATCGGTTATGAGATATATATAAATATATAAGATAATTGTATTATGTTCGAAAATTCTTTATATTTTTGTGTCCTTGACAGACTACTTGTAACATAGATCTCATTGTCTTGATGATAAATGTAAAATTCTTAATTGGGGGGAAAAAGAATATAATTTAATATAACATTTTCTTATTCGCGCGTGTGTTATTGCAGTGATATTTCTGTTTTGACAAACGTTCAAAGTGAAAATATGAATTCTTAATTGAAGATGAAAAAATAATTTATAATTAAGTCCACAGATTGATTTAGACAATTGTTGGAGCAAATATGCGATGGAAAGAACTTGGTGTGCGTATTGTATCAAGAGATTTTTTTTAAATAATGAATCATTTTTTAATTTTATAACAATAATGTTTCAAATAAATTGAAGATTACAAGGACTCTTTTATAGTATAATAATAATCAATACGTTAAACAGGGCGAAATAAGAGTCAAATTACAATTAAAAATCTAAATCTGATTTAATAACTTACCAAGGCGTATAAGGTAGACTTCCACTACAATGCCTTGCTGATGAGTCCAGTAGTGGAAGCCGGGACGAAACGCCAAAAATTACGTGATATTCTTCGCAATATATTAGAATAAATTATCAGATTTAGGTTTTTAATTGTAATAATGTTTCATTCAAAATGACTCTCACAAATAAGCAAGTAATTTTTTTGCCGTTTACTTTTTCATTCAATGTATCAACACAATTAACTAATTTTAACTTTTTGTCGATGTTTCACATAATTATAGTATTAGTGATTTAGAAAGAAATTATTATTTGCTGTGGAACTTTTTATAATTATTTGTAAATTAAATGTGAAAAAATTAGGCAATAGTTATTACTGTCGCTTTCAAAACTTTAGTTAATTTTTCTAGAAGATATCTCTAATCTCTAGGAAATCGCGATTATTCTTTAATCGGAAGTACGACTATATTCCCGGCGACGAGTCTTGAAAGCTCCAGGCTTTCATGACTCGCGATTCCACCTCACCGGCGCCTTTTCCGCCTTTCGCATTTCTTGGATCCGCAAGTGTCTTCTTCAAATGCGGCCACGCTGGACGTGTCCTGTGATCGTATATCACATTACTTTAATTCATATGGTAATTCACGCGGCTCAGCCGCTATGCCGGTTCACCGAAAACTTTCGGGACAATGCGAGGGACAATGCCAGAGGGGGGTGTGTGTCGGCGGGGGTGACAAGGGGGCATCGGGCACACAGAGGTGGCTGTAGAGGGTACCGACGGAGCCACTGGAAGCGGAGGAAGCGAGGGGGGGAGAATTCGACAGTGTGAATGCGATATTGAATTCACCCCCTGGCGACGTGCCTGTTATCGACAATGTCCGACCGTTGGACCGGAAGCCATTTGCTCGCTCTGTGACGAAATTTATGAAAGTTTCCAACGCTCTCGTGGTATGGACAATTGTGGATGAGAAAGAGGAGAGAGAGAGAGAGAGAGAGAGAGAGCGCACCCGCCGGTCGCGCGCGTACGGCTGAACGTGCGCTAGATGTCCGCTCATACGAGCATCGTCGCCGGGAACATGTTCTGCTCGTTTCTACACTGGTGTTATGTTAGAGTGAGAAAGGGTTATCTGAATGGAGAATTATCTGTGGATTTTTTCAGAGGAAAAATTTTTGATATAGGAAATGTTTTCGACATCTCAAATACAGATGTTGAAATTAATAGAAAATGCAATCATTTTTTGATGCTGTTAATGATTTCAACTGTTATTTAGCATAAATCTACTCTGAAATAAGAGTAGGATTGTTTTCATAATACACATGTAATAATATATTAAGGGCTATAGACAGGGTAAAATTTTGAATAAATCGATTTTTAATTTTATAATATTTTAAAAGATATACATATCGAGAATACATATACCACGTTTTAAAGAGATGTTCGGAAAATTGACGGAGATACAGTAGTTTCGTGGAGCAGTTTCATGTGCATCGCTGAAGGACAGGTCTACGCTACACTCACGAAAGTCGCTTAAATGCTAGAACTGCTTCTAATAAATGATGTCGACAAAGAAGCGTTTTTAGATGTGGAAGAGTTAAATTTATGGTTCAGGGATTGCCGAATAAGAGTAAGTAACTCAAATTTTTAATTTAATGTGCAGTAACATAATCTGAAAATAAAACTTTAAACGCGTTTTTCTCAAAATCATCTTTTTCAATCTGGTTGACAGCAAATCGAAAAATCTACTCGACTTATTGACTTGGTGTAAATTGCATTTTGTTCAGAAAATTTACTTTAATCGCCGGACGTAGCCGTTTTTTAATTAATAAAAATTTCACAATTTTATTCAATTTTTTTGTAACAAAAAAAGGCCAAATTAAAAAAAAATTTGGTAAATATATAGAAAAGAGGAGCCATCCTCGATAATCTTGACCTGGACATATGTTGTCAAGGTCATGACCCTGAGTAACCTCTCGCAAGTTTTAGATGGCGGTCGTTGTCCGTTAAAAAGTTATTAACAAAAAAAGTTTCGAAATTAACGTATCATTTCTCCGAAATTATACATATTAATGTATCATTTCTGCCATATATGTATTATAACAAGTACTATTTTACATCTTCTTCTGTTTAGAAACGTTAAATTTTCTACGCGAATTAACTCTCACCTCCTCCAACCCCCTGCGAAGGGGCATACGACTTCTACGATTATACTGTTGCTATGATAGTACTGTCGGGGCAGACCTCTGTCGACGGTGTGAGTGCGGGGGGGTGACCTTCGGTGACCTTCGGTCACCCCCCCGCACTCGCCCGCCCGCCCGCCCGCCCGTGTGTGTGTGTGTTCCATTCGTTATATATCCGACAGTACTATCATAGCAACAGTACAATCGTAGAAGTCGTGTGCCCCTGGGTAGGGGGGGGGGGGTAAAAGTTACTTCCCGTGGAAATTCAACGTTTCTGAACGGGAAAAGGTGTAGAATTTCGTGTAAAAATAAGTAAAAATAAGTCGAAACGGTACCACTGAATGGGTTGGATTAGGTTATTTTTAACAGTAGTGGAGCCCCCTGTAGAAGGAGACGGAACCCACTGCATCCATGCGTATCACTTTTTTTTCATCGAAATAATCAATAAGATTTCGAAAATTCTGTGTTAGATAAATACATTCGTGAATTAATGGTAGAAGTGTATGCACATGCGATCACAGAGCATGAAGAAGGTATGTTTATAGCGTTACACGTATAGTTCGTATTTATTATTATATATTTTATTATTATTGAATATTATAAATGATTTATTGATCGCGATATGGTGAGTAAAAACGAGCCATTATGTCAAAAAATACATTAATACGTTCTTGCAAAGAGAATAATAACGTTTAAAGTCACACTGTATAATAGAAATAAATCGTAATTTTTCAAACTTATTTTTTTGATCATAACTTTTAACGGACAGCGATCGCCACCTAAAACCTGCGGAAGGTTACTCAGGGTCATGACCTTGACAACATATGTCAAGATCATCGGGGGTGGCTCCCCTTTTCTATATATTTACCAGAAATTTACATGTTCGCCGTTTTGTTACTTTTTGTAATTTTGTAATTTACCTACGTCCAGCTATAGCTATATTCATTTTTTACTATTATAATTTTTTATTTTTTTCAGACAGCGCATATAGTCGATTCGTTGTCAACGAGGCAAAAGTAACTGTTCAAGGTTACCCTTTGTACAGCAATCATTATAGTATAAGTAATTGAGACAAAAAAATTTGTTTACGTACCTCAGTATTGATACAATAAAGACGCCATAAAACAAAATTACTTGACTTTATTACATATTTAAAAAAATTCCCAAAGAACCTCCGGTTTTTCAGGCCTTCACCCTGTCTATAGCCCTTAAATTAATATTCACTGATTTTTAAAAGAATATTTTAAGACACGGAAAACTGTCTCGTCTTTTTGACAATTTGCATGAAATATTCATTAAAATGGAATTAAACTTCATCACGCACATGTTTTAGATTAATTTTTAATATTTTTGAAGATTTTAGGGACAGATTAATTTTCATATCTTTTTAAATTTATTAAATATATATATATATACTTTATATATATATAAAGTATACTATATATATATATATAAAGTATAATTTACAGAACTTTATACACTTCACATCTTTCTGAAATTATTGTACATAATTTCAAGAAACTTGACCTCTATCTATAATGTTCTTCTGAAAATTTTTCTGGAAATTCGCAAAATAGATTTATTAAGAATATTACATTTACAGTATAGTTTTTATAGTTTTACAACCATATTTTAAGTCGGTTTCAAGAAACCCACGAACTATTGCATAATTTTTATACTTTTTCGGAATTCCGTTTACATATGTATATAAACCAAAACAAGCGTAAAATAGGAAATCAATTGCATAAATCTTGAATAGTTATGATAGTAATGTATCTCTATTTAACTAAAAGATAAAAAATCGTGGAGTAATCTCGGTGGCGGATACTCCGCGGCGAGTAATTATAGACATGAATTTCCCATTAAGGGATGGAAGCCGCGGGTCAATTCGCAACGAATCCATATGCCAAAAAGCGCGCTATCCAATCTGAAAGTGGCCGGTTAACGCAAACAGCTTATGCGCCATACGTTGCACGCGCGTATACACATGCACGTATGATACATACGTATGTGACCATCGTGTCTTCGATCACAAAGTATGGAAACCGTTGAGTATTACCGCTCATGTTCTTTCTCTTTTTAGGGAATAACGTTTCAATTTCGCCGGAAAATGTTGATACAATATTTAGCTCTTTTGTTATTGTGTTTTTTTTCCATACAAGTTTTTTTTTAAATAAAACAAGTACACGTATTTTTATTTTATATAAAAAATTGTTATTATTATCGATGATGACAATTGTTATTATGAGCTTGTTACATTATTATATATCAAAGACCTCTCCTAAAGAATTAAATCAAAAGTTAATTTCCTTAATTTGTTATTAGACTAATTCTTTTAATTGTACGCGATTCAGAAGGCTTTATTCAGAAAAGATTTTAGTATTCTTCGCGAAAAAGACTGAGTTTTATAAACGAGAATCTTCTCACTATATCTAGTTTCAGTGTTTCAGCAAGCGAGGAAATTGACCGGTCAGCCATATGCGTCGACTCTCGTGCGCGTAGCAAAAGGTGGCAACAACGTGACGGGGTGCGCGGGTGACGATGTGACACGCGGGGACAGGATACGGAGGCGGGGGGAGGGAGGGCGGAGTGTTCCCGCATTACAAATTTAATCTTACAAATGGATCCGAAAACTTGGAAACAATGGAATATATGAAATGCGGCCGCGTATATCATGCCAGTGGAGACGCGGGGTGGTTCCGACGGCAATATTGTCAGGGCCGATCCATATTCTCCGAAAGCACGACGGCGAGGGCTGTCAGGGGTCGGGGGGCGAAAGTGGTTCCCGCCAGGGATGGGCAAACGGCAAAACATGCTTCTGCAATGACAAGAAGTCGCGCGCGGAGATATAGACGCACGGTTCCTGTCGCATTCAAATCGTGTCGCGCAAATGCTTATATTTAGTATAAGCAGTCTTTGTTTCTTTGATGAAGATGATGTCTCCCTAAAAGTACGATTGTGACAGCTTTATTATGAAAGTTGAATCTGATCGATTGCTATGTACTGAGAATTTGAGATGTCAAATATGAATCTGCGAACGGTATCATCAGCATCATTATTGTAGAAAAAATCCTCTCAACGTATGTTTTAATTTATATTTTATAAGATATATAAAAAGGGCAGGGATTTATAATGGATTTCTATATTATTATTATTATTATTATTGTTTTTAAGGGTATATATATATATATATCATATATACATATATACACACTATAATGTTTATATAGTAGTCTTTCTTAATACAAGGTATTAAATAGATCTGCATGTTATATTAATACAGAGAACTGTTTCTTTTTTTATCTATCATTCAGATAAGTGCCATTATACAATACATAGTTCGATGCTAATAAGGAAAACTCCCGAAATGGTATTGGATTTCGATGTCAATCTTTTGATAACTCTACAGGTCAGAAAAGAATTCCGTGTTCGGTGATTTTTTCAAATAGGCTTTAGTTTTCGAGTTTTTATATTTTGAAAATCGGTCGCGTTTTGGACGGCGTAGATGGAGCCATTCCATTAATATGTTTTGCAAGTACGATTAGCTCAAATGATTAGGTGCTCATGTTGGAAATCAAAGAATGCGAGAAAAGTTCGAGACGCAGATAGTGCAGTTAAGAAGCTGAAGTATGCGTTATATGAATTCGTTTAACCTACAAGATAAACAAGGACATCTATTGTATAGGTCGTTGTAAGCGCCGATTTTCAAAATTTAAAGACTCGAAAACTATTGCTTGCCTGGAAAAACTGCTGAACACGGAATTACTTTTCTGACCTGTAGAGTTACCAAAAAAATTGACATCGAAATCCAAGGATACCATTTCGGGAGTTCCCCTTGTAAGTAAGAAATAGTAATAAACATATCATAGATAGAAATATTAAACTAAACCAATAATAACATGTACTAAAGGAATATTTTGAGCATAAAGAGCATTAAGTATTAGAACGTATATTTCAGATAGTCTTCTTTCTGACAAATGACTATGACGTCGAAAACAGGGAATATTGCAAGCACATATGAATATTCATATTCATTTTCCATCAGAGATTATTATTTTAATTATATTAAATTTAATTAGAGAGATTATACATAATGTATAATATGTATATTTTATATGTAATTACAAAGTAATTTAATGGAAAATGAATAGGAATACTCATATATGTTTACAATATTTTATAAAGTTTATGTATATGTTAATCCACAAATGAAAGATTAATATTCAACAGAAACTAATATCCATTTTAATTATTATGATTATCTCATTTGTTCTCTTCAGTAATTAGTAATGATTAACATAAAGACCAAACCAGACGGTATAACACTCTTTGGCATATAATCATTTCGATTTTATTATATAAAATCATAAGAAATAGAAACTAGTAATTAAAAAAATAACAACTAATTCATTGTGGAAACTCATAGAAATTAAATCACGGTGTTTATTCAAAACAATATTCGTAGAGGAATCTGCGTTCGAGAAGTTGTGTACCGAAGTACCTGTCTCGTGACTCGAGGAAGGGAGGATCCCGGGGTGGTTTTCTCGGTGCCCTCGGCCTCGAATATCTACCAACCTACATTGGCGGTTTCCTTCCTGCGGGACTCCTGCCTGCGATATTCCACGGGGAATACCAGCTCGACGATTCACAGCAGTGTGACTGGGCGAGTCCCAGGAAGCGTGTGCTTTGCTAACGATGACAAACTGCCCCGCTCTAAGACGCCATATTTATGCTAATCTCGGCGCAAGGGTAGAGAGCCCGCCGACTCGAATCTACGAATTTACTCGCGTCTTTCTGCCCCTCCTCGACGTTTCTCGTCATCCCACTCCTCTTCCTTCCCATCCTTAGGAACGTCGAAACGCTTTTCATCAGCGCGGCGATTCCATGTGAAGTCGAAAATTGGGTGAATTACGGATTTTACGAAAACACGAGTTAAGTTCTTGTTCGTCTTTACTTCGTCACTTGCACACAAAGCAATTCTCCTAAATTAATTAAAAGTTAATTAAAATCGCTAAAGGTAATCGCTTATGGTAATTAAAAAGTTAAATCATAATTATGCTAGAGATATGCAAAAAAGATCCCTGTATCTATTTCAAGTGTAACTTTTAACCATTAAACGCTTTAAACGGGCATAACATATTAGTGTATGATAATACTTAATTTAATTGCTTATATATAACTTTCAAAAAACATAGAAGATATTTTTAATATAGGTCTCCTAGAAGGATTCTCCCCTATTTCTTATCAACTACACATTGCATTTTATTAAAAATGATTTAAAAACTATGATCTGTTTAGATAATTATAGAAGGAAAAACTTATAATCTTTTTTTATATATATTATACATATTTGACTTGTTCTACATAAAATCGACTAAAAAGAAATTCTTGAAATGCGAAAACAGAAACGTGAAAATAAAAAAATCTGTAATAAAAGATAAAAGTAATTGTTATATAAAAATTATATAGTTTAGTAATACAGACGTCTTTATAGAGAATCCTCTTAAGGAACATCACAATACAAGTAATGTACATATATATCTTTATTAATAAAAATTTTATAAACAATTGAAAAACATTGAAAAAAGAATCAAGTATTAAGGATTATAATATTATAATTAAGTAGACCACACACTCCAATAACAATTATTATTTGATATATTATTATATTTATAAAACAATAAAACTGATGAATCTTTGTATGAGTCATGGAAAATTATTGTGCAGATTTTCTCGGAATGAGACCTTTCTTATTCCGAAAGATCTGCTCGGTCCACATTATTGCGATCGATCGTTGCTATCGCCACCAATCTGCTAAAATGCATCGCCATACTTCATAAACACCCCTACGAACCGTAAGGCATATTACAATCAAAGAGACGAAGAGGGTTGACATTACTTTTCTATTAGAGTAATTGAATCAAACCGTCGTAGAATCGATATTATTCCACATGCGCGATATTGATATTGCGAATTATTTAACTTTCATCACGTATTTGCTTTTAAACATAATTAACTAAATTTATTAACTACATTAATAATATATTAAAAAAAAATAACATGCCATTATCCTAATCTAATATTCACATAGCATCATCGTTGTATGACATAAAAATTCATAATTGATTAATATATTAAAATTTTTTCAATTAATTTGTTAATTAAAAAACATGATAAATTTTAAGAAATATATGTTTAAACATATGTTTAGAAAATTTAGTTTTTGCAAAAATAGTTTTTATGAAAGAGGGAGAATATTTTGTTAATATAAAATAATAAAATCTACATCGTATTAATTTAAAAATATTTTAAGTTTACAATTTATAAACAAATATTTATCATATCTCATCCAATTATCATAGAAATAAAATTCTTTTAGTCTTTTATAATATCAAATAACCACAAATGAAGAGCAGCTAATGCTGCATTAATAATAACTTTGTGTGATAACAACTCGTTAAATTTAGTAAATCCGCGATTATATATTTAATAACTTGCATTATTAAATTTAGTAACGATGCATTAATTTGATAACTTGCGTTATAATAAATCGTATTATTAGATTTTGTAATTCTCCTGGAAATTATATTATTTTTATATAATCGTATAATTTAATAATTTATTTGATTAATATCACGCGCGTTAATTAGGTTAAATGTGTTATTTTATTCACTATTTTGGTGAGTTATTAAGTGTCGAAATCTGTCGATTACTCGATAACCGGTGACGTCTTAGAATAAAATCGCAGTCGTCTCTTGGTCTCCTTTCGATTCTCGTACACCCTCGAGGGAGCGTTTACCGCGGATAATTCATATTTATGATCGAATGCTCTATCAACCCCACTTGTCTCGTATACATTTAATTGAGACGTCCGTGTCGGAGGCAATAGGGTGCGAACCCTGTTGTCTCAGGGGGTCGTGAGTACAATATTCGTTGCGCACGGGGCACGATGGACTTTGTGCTCGATTTTCAGAGCTGTTAGCGGTCGATTCAGATATTCCAGACACATGAGCATATCTATGTGTTTTATCATTGTTTGGGATCATTGCGGTTATACTGTGAAGAATTTGTATCTATGAGATTAGTATTTTATTTTTCAGATTTTCAATACTATTAAAAATTGTTGTCACAAAAATTTCATAACGTCTAATATGTTTCAAAAACAATTTTATCGATTAAATGGTAGTGAAATCACTCTGTTTTTGTGTCAAAATCAATATTTATTTAAAATTTTGTGTTGAATTGTTAATGAAGCTGAAATTGATCCAGAGAGTCAGCCCAGAATCACTGAAATGCAGGGCCGCGCGATTAATTTTGAAAAACTTAAATTACAGCTTTCTAAGCAAATAAAAACATTCATATAATGCACGTAGGTATAATTAATACATTATCAGAACATAATAATATCATTTAAACAACAAACGAATAATAAAAATAATCATTTACACTTAGGTATGGAATATGAAGAAATGCGTAAGATCTACGATTTAACATTTAATCAACAAAATAATAGTTCGTGCTTCCCCAAAAATGAATATGTATTGCATTCCTAACATCCCAGAGAACATGTGTGTAAATTTTTAACCATTTATTCGTTTGCGTTGACGAGCAACAAACAATTGTTTATCACTGTTAGCAGAATAGCGCGCCTCTTATAAGGGTTAATATTTTTTTAAACAATTAGATTACAATTAGATTACAATTGGATTTTTAAACAATTAATTTTTTTAAACATATAGAGTATTTTAGAATAATGCTATATTTGATCGCGAAAATATCCGAAGCAATGGAAAGTTCCTGCGCTTGCGTTAACGCATAAGCATAGGAACTTTCTGTTGTTTCTCTGGGATGTTAGAAATGCAATGCATATTCATTTTTGAAGGAGCAAGAACTACTTAATTGTTTTAAAAGATATCAAATCTCATAAGAGACGTTATTCTGCCCGAACAGCGATAAACAATTGTTTGTTGCTCGTCAATGCAAACGAATAAATGTGTGGTGACTCGTCACCAGAAGTCCAACGAGACTCGCGCCAATTCTCTCAAGTATCCGAGATACGCAACTCACATGTAAGAACCTTGATCTTAAAATTCCCCAGGCGTCTAAGTTAGGGCTATGGCAGAGAACGAGACGTAACATGCGTAGTCGTAACGTAAGGTAAGGCAGAGGAAAACGTAGCTGTCGTAGTAGTGACTGCCAGTGCTGCCAGTCACTACTACGACAGCTACGTTTTTCTCTGCCTTACCTTACGTTACGACTACGCATGTTACGTCTCGTTCTCTGCCATAGCCCTTAGACTCCCACTACAATGCCTTACTGCCGAGTTCAGTAGTGAGGGCCGGGATGAAACGTCGCAGCAGAATCACATGTCGCGTTGGCCCACAAAGGGCCAAAAATGGTTGAAAATTTACACACTTGTTCTCTGGGATATTAGGAATGCAATGCATATTCATTTTTGGGGA
This sequence comes from Cyphomyrmex costatus, assembly GCF_001594065.2. NCBI lineage: Eukaryota > Metazoa > Arthropoda > Insecta > Hymenoptera > Formicidae > Cyphomyrmex > Cyphomyrmex costatus. The sequence goes on along the minus strand of NW_017278705.1, from coordinate 52,263 downwards.
GCACGAACTACTTTATTGATTATTAAATATTAAGTCGTAGATCTTACGTATTCCTTCATATTTTATAAGTGTGAATGAATATTTTTATTATTCGTTTATTGTTTAAATATTATTACGTTCTGATAATGTATTATGCCTACGTGCATTATATGAATGATTTTATTTGCTTAGAAAGCAAATTTAAGTTTTTTCAAAATTGATCGCGCAGCTCTGCATTTCAGTGATTCTGGGCTGACTCTCTGGGTCAATTTCAGCTTCATGAATTTTTAATATATCCAAATGTTAATTTAACATTCAATATCTTTTAATATTAAAATAACACAATTTATGAAGGCAACACATAACATAAAAGTAATGTATATTTTAAAAAAGAATTTAAAATATAATTCTAATTGTATATATATTATAGTATGTGTATCTCAAAAAGTTTAAAAAATAAATAAATACTAAAATTAATAAAATTTAACATATTATGTGTTAATTTTGTTAGAGAAATATGCTTTCACAATTTGTTTACAAACTGTGTTAGTATTATCTGCAGAAATGTTTCACATCATTAATTATATTATTAATGTTATATATTTCTACAATAATTTTATCCGTTGAGCAAAATTTGAAGTCTGAGTAGGATTCAATTCAGGGTCGAAACTGGTCACATCATCTTTTAAGTAGTTTTTAAGTAGTTTTTTATAAACCATATTTTTACATTTTTGTATTGTTTAGTTTAGAATTAAATATGTCAACACATTTTCATATTATTTTTAATTTTAATTTTAATTTGACTCTTACTTCGTCCTTTTATTGTTATTGGTTATTAGTATTATCTTCTTCATGTTAATTTTTTTCAGGGTTGGAAAGTAACGCGTTACTTGTAACGGCGTTACCGTTTTCGTTATTTTTTTCAGTAACGATCGTTACTTTTTTCTGTCTGTAACGGTAACGGTAACGTCGTTACATTTTTACAGTAACGGTAACGAATTTAGTCGTTACTTTTACCGTTACTTTAGTTTCCTATTTTTAGTTTCCTATTCAATAGATCGCGCACTGATTGCGCGCAAATAGCGCGCGCTGATCACGAGCATTCTGGAAACTTATGGTACATTTCAAAATTGGATTAGATTTTTCATTCATTTTCAGCACATAGTAAAGGAGAATATAAAGGTATCCTCTTTTATTATTTGCTAAAAAATTGTTTAACTTTTAAAAAAAGATTATCGCTTTCGGGAATCATTTTATTTCTTGATTTTTAATATAGTTTTTTGATGAAAACATTGTCATGAAAAAATTGTCATGAAAATGTAGAAATGAAACGATATCCGAACAATCGCGAAAGAGACATATTTTTCCTTTTAAATATAAAATATGCATGGAGTTGTGTACTCTTTAGTTTTTTTTTTAATATGAAACGAATAACTTTCTTCTCCATGTCGAAGCGTTAAATTTTAAGAATTTTTCATTTCAAATTTGTTTATGCCAAATTTCAATAAAATTATGTATAAAGGACTCTTGTTAATAAATAAATTAAAAAATGAATAAAGGGCATAAGAGTAAAAAAATTAAAACTAATCTTATATGTCAATTTAAAAAAAAAATTTTTATTACGAAGATAAAATAGAAGATTGATGTTCTTAACAATATAATATGATATTGATATTAGAATTACATGTTTCGGCTTCTATATTGAGCCATCTTCAGATCTTCAACATCAAAAATATAAAAATAAAATAGATACGCAGTGGATGTTCTTTAAAATTATGTATAAAGGACTCTTGTTAATAAATAAATTAAAAAATGAATAAAGGGCATAAGAGTAAAAAAATTAAAAC
>NW_017278705.1:36642-50215 GCF_001594065.2 Cyphomyrmex costatus | reverse complement strand
ATTCGTATATATATATATATATATATATAAATATATAAAACAAGTCAATTGGTGTGTATAATGTTAAAAATTATTTCTTCTATATGGAAGTATCAAATATGTATAAATCAGTGTGCACGATACGAAAGACATACGTGGTTTCCGAATTTCAATATTTTGTACTTTGTCTATTTCAAATTTCAAGATTTTGTACTTTGTATTCCTAACATAACCAAATTATGTGCAATAAATGCAATTATAAAATATTTATTGTTTCATTTTATAATCTATTCTTAATTTCTTTTAAAAATATTTTCCAATAATTTTTAGTATTATAAAAAAAAAGTAACAAAAAAGTAACGAATCGTTAAATTTTAAGTAACGGTAACGCGTTACTTTTCGAAATTGGTAACGAGTTACTTTTTTCAAAAAGTAAATGTAACGGTAACGTGTTACTTTTTTGAGGTAACGCTCACAACTCTGATTTTTTTAATGTTTTTTATTTTCTAGCTAGCATATTCATTTCGCGTTAATACAAAAATTTAAGCGGATCATTTGAGACACATGAAATGTGTAAAAAAAACACAAATTTTCCAACTGTAAGAAAAAGATACAAAACATTAGCATCACATTTTTATTATACAGAAATTGATAAATGATCGTATTCTTTTTTTGTCATATTATTGAAAATATGTGAGGGGCGGAATAAAGGCATAATTCTATTTAGGCCCTATTTCGGAGATTAGTACAAATAAACAAAGAATAAATGTTACTTACATTAGTAAAATATGAACTCATTTCGATTGTTCTATGGTAGTGAAAATGATATAATCTATGGAAAAAGAGCCTTCTCTTAATCGACTTGGGCTGTTCCGTAGATCTATATTAAGGTATAATAAAGGTTGTTTTTGTTGTGTAGGAATGTGTCATTCAGAAATGGCAAAGTGTGTTCGCGGCAAAAGAAATTACCGGAAAAACTCTTATAAGCTATTCTCTCCAAATTTCCACCATTCGTACAATGCTTTACAAAACTCTAATGATATTGCGTTTGGTCGTTTATATTGTATAGTATGCTACGTCGTATATATATTTTTCTACGTTACCAATGTAATTTTGTTAATAAAAATGGAGTATTCTGACAATTTTTCTTTAACAATTCGATGCCAACTTATAGCTGATTTTATGAAAAAAGGTAAAAATTGCGTGTAACATATCGTTTAATTAACTGTCGAATTGTTAAAAATTGTCGTAGAATAACGAAACCAATTCTATTAAAAAGCTGAAGATTACAGCTTTTCAACGAGTTTTGGCCGATTTCTGTACGATAATTTGTTTGAAAGTTATGATATTTTTTGTGCGCGCATGCGACGCTCCATTTCGCTTGGCGTCTTGTCGGCGCGCTCCGCAATTTCACTGTGCACATCTTGCATAATTTTTTACGTGAAAAGTATTGTTCGTATGACAAAAACTTACAGAACTTTCTGTGTAAAATTTTCCGCTCTTTAATTTTCCTCTCAAATTTTCTTAATAAATTGATATTTATATCGAGATATTTGCAAAAAAACAAAATTTGAGCCCTATTTATTTTTCTTAGCGGCCACTGTACAGTCGTAAACTTTTTTTCGTCTTCAATCTTGTGCAAAAATAAAGGTCTGTGCAAAAATTTACTCTGATGGGACTTTTTTCGAGGTTTCGCTTAATTTTCGTCTAAATTGGCTGTACTATTTGTATAAGTGTAAAAGTAAAGTGTATTCCATACATTTTGTATTTCTTCTACAAGAGTGTGAAGAAAAAAAACATTTTGTAATTTATAGTTTTTTCTTTCTATTGATTCCTACAATACTATGATTCATAGTATTGTAGGAATCAATAAAAAGAAAAGAATCCAGGGAATGGAAGAGTTACTTTTACAGTTACTCTCTCTCTCTCTCTCCCTCTCTATTTTACAGTTACTTTTTATAACAATGTGGTAACAATGTTGCAATTTTTTATGACTGTGTAATGATAATTAACTAAACGCTTAAGTGATTAAAATAATTTTAGCCTCTTAAATGTTTAGTTAGTTATCAAAACAGTCATAAAAAATTGCAACATTGTTACCACATTGTTATAAAAAGTAACTGTAAAAGTAATTGTAAAAGTCTTCCATTCCCTCTATAATCAATATTTAGAAAAAGGGAACTAAATGTATCTTTTAAATTGCAAATAACTTTTTAAATATTGATCATAATAGAGAAATATTATACACGTAACTTCTCAAAGACATTATATAAATGTACAATTAATACTATTCCCATTTGTTGTATAATAAAAAAGTAGCAAGTAATTTTAATTTTTATCAAAATCAAGATTTTGTAATTAGGCCTTTATTCCGATCATCCTCTCATGTTTGATTAATAATAATCTAACTTTGAATTTATTTAGAGTAACATTGCAATAAATCTTTCGGCTTGTGATTGTATAAATAGACTACACGCAACAGCAAATAGTTAAATCATAACTCTTCAGACAGAGTTTGTTTTCGATATCCTCCCGTTGATTTCTCTCTTTCTACTTGCCGGCGGAAGCGAAGATTTGTCGTTGGTGGCCGCAGTAGCCGGTAATTTTTTTTCTTCGGCTGTTATTTTTCCGGCACGGCTTGTAATTCGAAGATTGTAGCGAGTAGTAAATTTTCTGCAAGGCAATACCGATAAACGAGATCGTGCCGCCGCCGACCCAGCCGGACGGATCCACTTAGTTTTTAGAGAAAGCCCTCTCGCGTCCACCGGCCCCTCGAGTATTAAATACTAATTCCATTAAAGTGAGGAAGGGTTGTGCGCCCATATCTCTGACCCATATTTCATACCGAAAGCTTTTCAATCTGAGAAATACTTATGGATCCGCTACCGTTCACAGCTTTCCTAGCAGCGTTCGTGGCAAAAATATGAAACACCACTACTCAACAGAGGAAACGCACTTTGACGGAATTATAAACGGAAATGCTTATTTATTTTTTTTTTGCTGGAAAGTTCTGTCGTAAAATAGTCTGTTCTTTTTTTCATCAAGCAATATAAATAAAAACAAGTTTTAGCTTTCGCTATCCTGCTTTAAACATTCTATAATATATTAAATAATGTCAAATAATGTTTGTGTACTATTTCTTTCTAACTCTTATTAAATTATTTATTATATTAATACTCGTAAAAACATGAATATCTGGATGTATAAGATATATAAAAGTATGTGAATATCCGCAAAATATTGCGCTCGAATTTGTGGGTTTGCTAAGCCTAAATGACTATACGGATCAGTCATCCCTGTAGAAAAATGATCTGCTCTTATACATTGAAAATATGAGTATCATATTTCTTCTTTAACTATATGAATAAATGTCCTGAGAACAAATTTTCCGAACGGTAAAAATTTATAAATAATTTTCCATTTAATTCTAATATGCCTGATGTATACAAATTCTGATGATGTAGATACACATTTTTATACTGATATATCCAAATTCTGATGATGTAGATATACATCTTTATACTGAACCCAAAAAGACGAAATTTCTAACATTTATCATGTCCAAATGCACTGTATTATATATAATTCGACTAGGAATAAATCCTCAAATTGCCAAAGTATTTGGTCGGTTTCTCTTATCTGCGACACGGCATATAATGCCAACTATATGAGATCGGCCGTAACTCAGGCTCGATTAAGTCGAATACTCCAACTACATGCCAGAGAGCTTGGCTAAAAAGCGGCGATTTTCGGACGGCACTTCGCCGTTGCTCTTCGATCGCGAAGTTCTTGCCGAGGCAGATAAATGCAAGCGATTCGTCGCCGCGCGCTCGATGCAATCACGTAGAAGGCCATGATAACGGGTTATTCAATTATCGGGCGATTCGCGCATGGTAATACGATCAGCCACGAATGGCCGGCCAATCCAAGCGATCCAAAGATTATAGGAACCAGGAAAGGAATAATAAAAGTGTCCTGAACCAGGTCGCATCACCAACTTCCGTCAGACACGTTCATTGACTCGCTGCTTTTTCTTTGCTCCTCACGACGTAGTCGTTCTATCGACACCTACTGCGAGGGCGGAAAGTTTTGTTTCAATTACTTGGAGAACCGTCTAGAACTACAGCGTGATAACTCAGACGATTCAGGCAGATACATGGCTTCAATCGCTAAAAGGTCCTTCGACGATGACACGAGTGTAATCCAAGCGAGAATGCGATGACCTATATGACTGGAAACCCATGTCACTTTATGATCAAGTAATAACATAATGATTTGCTGTAGATTAGCTAGATATACTAGATGTTCCAAAAAATTACTCGATTAGCTATACTAGATGTTCCGAATTATCTCTTTCGCACAGATATATTTTTAACGTAGTACAAATAAATAAACAACTTTTTTTTTGTTTTATCGAGAAGAATTCTCGAACTGTTATTTTTTATGACACATTACATTGCAGATATTTGAATATTTTATACATATGCAATGCAAAAATAATACTAATAAATTAATAAAAAATTAATACTATTATGATATTTTTTAATTTTGAAAATAATTACAAAACAGGGGGGGCTACGAGCTAAAAATTTAAATTTTGACATTTTCTGTTCAAAATTGAAGATTCAAGATCCGTGATGAAGCATTCGCGAATTGTAGTCACCGATGGTGATTCCATATTTGCTGCAATGGTGTAATCAAACCATTTCAAGTCACCACGAGTCACATTCAGCTTGATTTTAACTTGCCCACGCTTCTGCTTGACACGTCGAGGGTTGGTGGTCAATGAGCGCAATAAACTCATTCGACGGTTTACCGTAGATTGCTTTATAACTGTCAGTTATGACGGCACCTATTTCTCCCCCCTCTGTAACAATAACCCAACTGCTCCTCCTTCACTCGACCGATTTTGTCGTTCTCTCCGGTTTCGTTCTCCCAAAGGGGAGAAACTAGTTATCGAAACTGCGCTAGTTTAAATTACGAGCCGTGGCGCCTTTGCGATATATTTTTAAGGGATGGTTGCTTTCCATCCTTTCCTTACTCTCTTCTTCTCCCTTAGTCCCCTTAATACGAAACCTTGAGTACTCGTAACTCCGCGGCTGGTGACATCGAGTACTTTATTTCTCGCGAGTCGCTCGTTTTAGTATCTACTCCTTCCGATCCTTCTCACCCTCTTCTTTTCGTTTTGATAACGTACTGCTTAACGGCAAACTTTCTTTGTAGAAGTTCTAGAAGACGATGGTATGGCGGCGATAACAGCGTGAAAAGTTTGAAAGTGTTCGAAGATTATGTGATACGGTTTTCTATTGGCTCGTGACAATAAAATGCTCCGCTGGCTGTTTTATGCCGGTGTTTGATGATGATCGGGGTGCGAAAGAGAGGTATTTGGTTCAAAAATTGAGATTGCTGATATTTGTTGTTGCTATATGGAATTATGGGCATTGCACGTCGCCCGTGATCTTTGATTAACGACTATTGTAATAGGTCATTAGCCTCATTGTTGGCTCGACATAAATTATACGATAGAACGTGAACTATCAATATTTAGATTTTTATTTTTAATATAAATAAAGATAATATAAATGTAAATTATTCTCAGTTATTCTCTCTTCTCTCTCTCTTTATTGGAAATTCTAGTTCAATTATTGTGTGACACATTAAAGAAAGAAAAATATTTTATATTTGTATAATTCGTACACACACGCATACAGGGTGCGTCACCAAAATCCGGACAAATTTATATTTCAATTTTCCGCTATAATCTATATTATGCCTCCGCCAGAGGATGTTGTTGGCTTTCCGAGAAAGCCTGATGCTTCTAGTAAACAGTCATATTTTCAAAATGGCCGCGATGTTGAAACCAAGTGTGGAGTATAATAGGCCTGCAACTCATCCGTCAAAAGCCTTCTAAAAAGAGAGTAACTGGCAAGGTTAAGATAACTCAACGAGACTATTAAATATCGAAAGTATATCATATTTGAATAACATAAACGAAAGTTCGCTAAAATTCGCGTTGCGGAACATAACAAAATGGCGCCTGAAAGGCGCGGCGCGATTGATTTACGTTTCATTTTTTTTCATATCGATAATACAATGAAAATGAACAAGTCAGTAGTGAATTTTATTCAGAAAATTGTGCTCTTTAAGGTGATATTTTTATACTTCTGTAATATGAAGTCTGAGATGCAAAATTTCGCCGAAATAAATTTTTTTCTAAAAATTTTGCGAGTTTTGTGTGCTATATTACAATATAACTTTGTTGTGTTACATTTTCGTAAAAAAATGTTCAAACAAAAGTTGTAGAGCACATTTTTTACATAAGAATACATACGTGCAATATTTCCAAAACCATCATCACTGCAAAAATCATTATACATGGAAAAATGGATTACTGCACTTTTCTTACTATTTGTTTGTGCATCGTTTCTATCTATTTTCGTTACATAAGATTTTCTTGCTTTTAACAGCGATTCATAAACTATATATACTAACTAATTTGAATAAAATTATTAAAAACTTTTGAATGAAAAAACATTAATTTTTGTTCCTAATTTTAAATAATGTTTTTAATATATTAAAATAAAAGCAGTTTCGCCGATAAAAAATATTGTTTAATCCTTTTTATTGATCAAATAGGAGAGATTTGTACAAGAGAACATTTTTCAGTACTCTGAATTTTTTATCAAAATTATATGGGCTGATTCGGCTGATTATTTATCACATAGGAAAAAGCATGAGGCATACCGAATTCCGACGAGTGCCTGTATTTTTTGGATTATAAGAGCGTATTATCTGTCCTGTAAGAAAATCGTTCAATTGTTTTCTCCATGTAGGCGGCTTCGTTTCTCGCAAGAGAAATAGTTTTCGTTTTAGTACAAGGCTAGATCAATATTTGACGAAAAAAACTTAAAAATACAAAAAAAAATTAAAAATACAAAAAAAATGCACTTTAAAAGCCCAACTCGAGACCTTCCCGCGGTAAAGTGCGTTAGTAAATTTTTTAATTGAAGCTAACCGAGCTCTGGCTGAAAAAAATTATTGTCTTATTATTAAAAATGTGTGTGACTAATATCTATACGGTTTAATTATTTAAGAAGTTTAAGAATAGTTATTAAACAACAAAATCGTATCTAACTAAAATATAACTAAACCGTACAGAAATTGTGCACAAATATTCCGAATAATAAAAAATGTCAGTAATCCGTGTCATTATTTCTCATCGTTCTTGAATATTAATCGCAATAATGTTGACGGAAATCATTGTCGGGCTGCATGGCTCTCGACATTTGCGCATGGTATTGCCGACGCACCAACATTTTTTCATGTGTAATGATTTTTGCAGTGATTCGATGGTTTTGGAAATATTGCACGTATGTATTCTTATGTAAAAAAGTGTGCTCTACAACTTTTGTTTGAACATTTTTTTACGAAAATGTAACACAACAAAGTTATATTGCAATATAGCACACAAAACTCGCAAAATTTTTAGAAAAAAATTTATTTCGGCGAAATTTTGCATCTCAGACTTCATATTACGGAAGTATAAAAATATCACCTTAAAGAGCACAATTTTCTGAATAAAATTCACTACTGACTTGTTCATTTTCATTGTATTATCGATATGAAAAAAAATTAAACGTAAATCAATCGCGACGCGCCTTTCAGGCGCCATTTTGTTATGTTCCGCAACGCGAATTTTAGCGAACTTTCGTTTATGTTATTCAAATATGATATACTTTCGATATTTAATAGTCTCGTTGAGTTATCTTAACTTTGCCGGTTCAGTCACGAAAATGAGGGTGAGTTGCAGGCCTATAATCGAAGACCCGCGATTATCGAAGACTTTCGCGTTGGGTGCTCAGCAACGGAAATAATTCAATTTTTTGGATACCCGAGATCAACCGTTTATGACGTTATGGCCAAACTTGCGTCTTTAGAACAGTCCAACGAAAGTTCCAGTATGCCAACGAGGAAGAGTCACTCAAAAGAACGCACAGCGAGGACCCCATGCCACCACATTTCTTTAAAAAAAGGGAAATTGTCACAAAAGAAGTGTATTTATGCGTTCTATTGGATGTAGTAAAGCTGTGGATGGAAACTGTGGCGTCCGGAAGACCACATGTTTGTTAACAGGATAGTGCATCGGTTCATAAGAATCATTTGATTCAAAATTGGCTGTCAGACAACGTCGATGTGTTTTGGTCGAAGGCCTCCCAACAGCCTAGATTTAAATCCTTTAGACTACTATGTATGAAGTGTAATTGAAAGGGTTACTAACAAGTCTCGCATCCTAATGTAACGTCATTAAGGACCGTTATTGAGGCAGCATTCGTCGGTATGGACAGCGCTACATTACAGTTCATATGCGTATAAACGCTTCAGACCGAGAATAGAGGCCGTCATTCAAGCTAATGGAAGATATATCGAATAATTATACTCTATAGGGGGATCTCCCAATTGCCACGTAAAAGAATTTTTTGTAATATTTAATTTTTCATTAAAAACATTTTGTTTAAAAAAATTATTCGATTTGTCCGGATTTTAGTGACGCACCCTGTACATTTATAATATAATACTTTTTTTACTAAAATAGATTTAATTTTAATACGAATTAAATATCTTGGAAAACACTATTTTAGTATTTGTTATATCTTATAACCAATGTTGAATATCGATAATTAAATATAGAATAAATTAAAACTTTACGTATAAAAATTTATAAGTAGGAAGATAATTATGATTCTTTAACTTTCAAGTGTGGTTTGTTATTAAGATAAAAATATTTTAAGATTGAGAATGAATGCAGCTAAAAGTAGTACTTACTTTTAAATTAGTTTCTTCTTGTATCAGTGCGATAAATTATATGTATATGTTCATCACACTTTTGCGCATTTGCTACTACTTTCCGTAGTTATATATATAATATATATATATTTTTAACTACTCCAAAAAGATTCTCAGAAGATTTGTGCAGGTGCGACGGCTTGTGGATGGATCGTGAAAGTCTCATCTGTTTTTCTCGCTCCTCCCCTTCTTGCCTATCAATCTCGCGCAATCGTTCCCTCTCGCTTGGACATTTACATGGCAATAGCTGGTGCACCTACACAACCGGCCGGGATGTGCGCCCCGAGGCCAGAATTGAAACCACCTCATTACCACGGCGGACCATGGAAGGCTGCAGGAGATTGGGGGGTTAGAGAAGGCAGGCGGGTGCGCTGCGGATGAGGCAGTTGCCGGAGAATCCGTTTTGCGAATATTGGAGGTAATGTCGCGAGCGGTTTTATACAACACCCGTTCCCGCCCTTTCCAAAGTCGCCCTCTTTCCGCCCCCGCTCTGTAGTCGCCATTGCACCTCTACCCCCGTATTACCGGAATCCTGATGAAAAATGGAAATAGCAAATCCGTCGGTCTTCCTGCCGACGTCGTTTATATTTAAGCGGCTAAAGAATTTTTTTCTCGGGTAGTGCTGTTGCACAAGCGAAAGCTAAATATACTTGTCGCCGTCTAACCGGAAATCCTTTTGAGATTAAAGTTTCTGCGCGAATAAAACTATATCTATCGATAATAGTTTATTAGAGTTGTGTTTCAAGACCAATAATTGTTCGGCGCGCTGTTTAGAAAGACTACATATATCAGTATATAAATTCACGTGAAATTACATATAAGTAACTAAGATTCAGCTAAACTGTTATAGGCTTCGTATTCGTATTAGTTATGTTGTTACATTGACAGTCTTTAAAATTTAATGTTATATATCTATCGATTTATATTAAATATCTTATTGTTACAAAAAACTTGTTTTATTCTTATCTGGACAACATATTTTTTAAATAGGTATGATTATTCTTCTGTAAAAAAATTATGTTTTGTAAAAATATCATATATGCATTTATATTTAATGATTATGTAAACTTACTATAGCAATGATGTTAACATTGTGATTTAAAAAAATGATTATAATTCCAATTTTACGAAATATATTATCCAATAGAGTCACATGCTTTCAGAATAAGAACTAAATAAGCTGATGCATAAATATCTAATTTGAAAACTTTAATTGATTGTGGGTGCTAATTTATGTGTCATTAAGAACTATCTGTCATTGATTTTTTCTCTATGTTCGGGTGTGTAAATATACTCTAGGCTAGTAAAGGTTGACAAATGGAAAATTTCTAAAAATTTTTTAGAAGTACTATTTGTAATTTGTTAACGTTAAAATATTTATACAAAGAGAGAAGGTTAAGACATTCCAAATGAATCAATCACAATTTCGATATTTTTGCACAAATTTTGTGTGCTGGCCACAAAGAAGTGAAGTCTTTCGTTGTCTTACCGGAAGGTAATAATCGAGCGAAGGCATTGGTGGGAGCGGAAAAAGCCGGCGAGCAGATGACACGTATTCGAGTTCAGATAAGAAAACGACAGGTCGTAACACGAACACGAAGATGCCCGCATTACGAAACACAGCGCAGCAAACCGGCAATCGCCTTTACGACGCCGAGACACGGGGTCGGATTTCTGTATGCCTCGCGCATAACGGAAAAAACCCCTTAGTCGTGAGAAAGAGCATTGAAGGAAGGAGGAGAGGCGCATTGTTACAAGTTTAATTAAATGTTTACCATAACGTCGTTATTAAAGATTGTCAAAGAAGGCACGTCTCGAAGCTTTAGGGTTGAACCTGGAATAGCACCGCCTCTCGCTTGCTCTACGTGGCGAGTTTGCGTGCTTTGCGATGTTATCAATGTCAATTGGCTAAGACAAATACCCGATTTTATCATGTATATACATATAATCACTTGGATCTCTCTCTCAAAAAGTTCTATTACATAACCAATAAGATTTTGATAGAAGAGCAGAGATTATAATAAATCATAAATTTATAACATGTGTACCTAGTAAAAAATTATACATACATATATATGTATATAAGTTTATATATATCTACGTGTATATACGTATAAGATTTTTACAATTGGTCCAGCACTGGGCTATTACTGGTTGTCAGAGTTTAGGTATTGGAACAGTACTACAAATTAGCCCAATACTAACTAAGTACTGGATGATAATTTTGACAGTCATATGATAGTCGATCATTTGCTAGTGATGGCCCAGTACTGGTTGACAGAATCTTGGCCATCAATTGACAGTAACGTTGGCTAAGCGTTAGTTCTATTATAACTGAGATCTATACATATTTATATATATATATTTTTATATAATGTATATATGTATATAATGTGTGTTTCATATAAAATATTTTTTATCGCATCAACATATTGAGTGGATGCTAAAGTGGCAGAATTATTGTCATAACGCAGTTAGAATGCCGCTCGATGGTCGCGTTTTTTGGATCGCATTTTGTACTGAGCGTGAGGTAGTGAGATGAGGGAACAGCGGAAGGCGGAACCGATTTAAAAATCGGTTGAAAGTGCATCGCGTGCCGAGCCCAAAGTTATAAAGTTAAAATACTTACAAAAAAGGTGTGAGATGGTTGCTTTAACGAAAAATTTGATTGTCTCACATTTTTTTGTGCGTACTCTAATTGTGTAAAAGAACTTTGCAATATATATAACGAATTTAGAGGACATGCTCACTCGTAATATCAATAATTGCATTTCATTTCCGGATTTCCTTAACAAACATATTTTTCGAAGAGTAGTTATTTTTGTTGTTTTATAGATGTTCAAACATTAAAGTAGTCTTTTATATGTTACAGTTATCTATTGACAATTTCGACGTCAAAACTTTTTGGTACACGAAGCAAAGACGATATATTTCAACTGTGAGCGCGCCAAGTTTCGGAAATATCTAGAAATAAACTCTGTTCGTTCACCAAGAAAGAATGGACTTGCTGTGTCGCGGGTATATTGGTAATCTCGGGCACGGAGAATATTTCTACCACCTCTTGTTCCGGACTCGACAAGACGCTATCGCGGTCAAGATGGCGGAGTTCGTACGGCATGCTCGATTTTGCGTTAGCATACAAAACACATCGAACTCGAGAAACCGTTTTTCATTTTTATATGTTTGTAAAGAGAAGTTAGTTTGAATGCGCACAATTTGGAAAAAAATTTTATTCAATTATTTCTCATTCAAGTGGATTGACTGACACTTTTCATATATTGTATGTAATCCTTCATTATTATTTTTACGCATTTTATACATATTTTTATGATTATAATAAAACTTGATAATTTAAAAAAATTTATAAAAATTGATCCTTTAATAAATCAAGTTATCATAGAAATATTTAATTAATTTATGTAGTAAAGTTGAAGATCAAACTTGATATATACAAAATATATTAGGGTAGATTAACGATGAAGAGAGAAAAATATTGAAGATATATATGTGACATATAACTTACAATTAATGACAAGTAAAGATCGGAGACGCCTTTTTGACTAACTGCACATAAATGTTATAATACACTTCTCTAAAAATCGAGATTATAACAGTTTAAAAAATTACAATATTAAGTTTTTAAAGGACCATTAATGTAACAACATAACTAATATGAATCGAAGCCTACAGTCTAACTGGATCTTAGTTGTTTATATATAATTTCGCGTGAATTTATATATTAATATATGTAGTCTTTTTAAACTGTGCGACGAACAATTGTCGATCTTGAAACGCAACTCAAATTAATTATCGCAGTACTATCACGAATTAAATTGATTAATAATTTAATAATTATTTGATGCTCTTTTGGTCTCTTATATTGATCTTTAACAACGTTAAAATCTGAAAAATTAACGATTGTTTAATAGTCACACAAAAAGTATCAAGAGACACGGTAGTGTCTCGCGCCAAGTGAACGCGAAGCGCGAGACCGCACGTGTATCTTTACGCGAGTCGATGAGTTCCGTGTACCCGAGATTATCAGATCTCACAATAAATGGCTGAATTTATCAACTTTTATATATCCGTAATTTAGTTTTAGTGTTTAAATTATATTATAAATATGTTTTTATTGTCTACGTACCCTACGAAGGAAGATATCTCGATGTGAAGATGAAATGTCAAAAATTTTAACATCGGAAATGTTGTCCTTTTCACGTTTTAAACGATAGACGGCGTTAAATTGTTGTCCTTTTCACGTTTTAAACGGCAGATGGCGCTTCCCGAGCAGAAATTTGTTAGGGCATGCCTAATGTACGATAAGGCCCTCATCAGGAAGTAATAAGGTATGCCGTACTCTGGAATTCATCATTTGGGCCTGATCAGGAAGTGGAAAGGTATTCCCTAGTATTTCCCTCGGAAATTATACTAAAATGTCGTATAAGGCCCTGATCAGGTATGAATAAGGCATACTTAACTATGGCATGCCAGATCAGTACCTTTATAGGACCTTTTTATTTTATCCTCAAAATTAATTTTAAAAATCAGTCAGGCATGCTTGATACGGCGTCAGTCAAGACCTTTTCCAGTCATCCTTAAAAAAATTTTACAATCTATATATGTATATATATACCCGCGCGTGTGGAAATTTCCCTATCTTTTCTTTGTTATATTCCTATGAAATTTCCTTAAAAAAAGGAACACAAAGAGATTCTATTCTGTTTTCCTAATATATACATACACTGTCATA
>NW_017278705.1:35576-35946 GCF_001594065.2 Cyphomyrmex costatus | reverse complement strand
CGGAAAAAGTGTTCGAGAGTCGATTTTTGTTCTAGGCTGTGCTTTGAACTGTACTGTCGCCTCTCAAGCAATGCCGAAGAGGATAACGAACGCGAAAATCGCATGTCTAGACTTCTCGTTGCAAAAAAGCTGATCTGAAGAATTGCTAAAGCTACAGATGTGCAATTTCTAATTTCGCTAATCAACAAATAGAAGGAGAGGAGAGTTTTGATGCCAGTTTTATATAAGATCGATCGTTAAAGGCATTTTATTGGTTGTGTTTCTCACGGTCTTATAAGATTTAATATTTAAATATTGTTTCTTTTTTATTTTAAGGCCAAAGGCACGCACAGTGAGCTCTATTATTATATTAGAGCTCTATTATTATATT
>NW_017278705.1:2735-35496 GCF_001594065.2 Cyphomyrmex costatus | reverse complement strand
TCTCTCTCTCTCTCTCTCTCTCTCTCTCTCTCTTTCTAGCAGCGCCAAGTTTTTTGTACTTTTACTTTTTGAAATAAAGTATATATGTTATATATGTGACAAGAAAACATATTCCTTTCACAATTGGCGCAATCTATAATAAAAAGATTTCATTTTATTTTGTGAGGCTTACACACTTGGCGCCTCTTTTTCCTTTTTTTTAAAAAGGTAATTTTGTTGAGATTTGATTAACGGCTATTCTGGGAAAATATTTACACATGCATAAACTTGATTATAAATTTAACCTCGAAAAGTAAACGTAACTTCATCTTGTTTTCGTTTGGTAAAAATGCAGCTCTTAATTTACTATCGTATGTTTCATACTATTTTATCAAGATATATACGTAATATTTTATCCAAATTAGGATGTAGATATTTGTAATTTTGAGTGTGCCCTGATGAGGCACTTCAAATTTTTAGCACTTTACTAAAAACTTTAATAAAGTTTCAAATAAAACATGCTTTTCTTTGTTAAACAATTTATCACGGATATAGATATTTAAAATATAAGACTAATATTTCAAAATATTTAGAAAGTATTTTATACTTCAAAAATAAATAAATAGCCATATTGGTAATCTCGGAACATTTTATTCTGTAAATTTCCAAGACGCTACATTACGGTTAAGATGGCGACCAACGTACAGTGTGTTCCACCTTATATTAGCATATAAACTCCTAGCCTCCAGCAAGGGCCACTCGGGCTTTGATTTATGTACTAAATATGCCTTCCTTGCAACCAGCCACTGTAGATGCTGTGCACAAGAGGGACCAACTTCTTGCTGAATTTCTATCATAGACTGAATCCTTCTTGGAATTACGACTTTTGAAAACAATTTTTTTTTAAAGTTTCATACAATGTATTGAAATTTTTAACAATAATAATTTATATAAATTTTTTTCTTTTAAAATAATATGTGTAGAAGGGCTACGAGCCAGAAAACAAATAATAAAATATTTTTAATAATTTTGAAAACATTTAATATAGGACAAAAATTCGAAAGGTACATAGAAAACGCAAACAAAAGTTATACTAAGAATTAAATATAAACAATAAAATATAACAGAAGTTTCGACCTCTCTTAGGTCATTTTCAATGTTTAAACGTGTAAAATATATTAAAAATTATGCATTACATATAAATTTTTCAAAAAAACTAAAATGCGAGATGGTAGCATTTTTAGCGATGTTTTTCGTCACAAAATAGTGTCGTTGTTGTGAGTATTAAAATAATTGTGTAGAAGTTACCAACTTTAATATAGAGGTGTCAAGTTTTTAAAAAAGTTAATGGATAAATCTTCTCTTTTTCTTCATTGTCGAGTAGTTCATCATTATAGCAAGTCTCATGGATAGTATGCCAATAAGAAAGTCATTCTCATGAACAGAAATGGTGAGATTGTAATGCGGAACTACAATTGTACAATATAAAATAATAGAAGTTATATTACACAATACAAATCCAGATACCACATAAATTCACATTCGTTCGACATATATAAATACCTATTTTATATTTTTTTCTTTTAAATGAGAGAGATTCTATCATATTGCCATATATTTGACTTATTTTGATATATAGATCTGATCAACGACATTTGCTAAATTCTTACATAATTAGAGTTCTGTATAAATATTTTATAGATTACACTGTTCAACAAAAATCGATTTTTTCCTCCCATGAAAAATTTTAAAAAATTATGAAGATAAACGTAAAAAAGTATACCCGTATCTCGGCGTTTTACCAGATCAAATCGTTGACGTTTTTTTAAGTATCATCAAATGTCTTTTTATAACACCATATAGCATACGTTTTCTTTCATAAAAAATTCAAAAAATTCTGAAAATAGATGTTAAGATGTAAGATAGATCTACATTACACTAATTTCTTATGAAATTTACGCACAAACTTCCAATTTTGAATAAATTAAGCATCGATCATGTATATCATTAGTTGATTCAAGGAAAATAATTTTGCCGCTTCACATTAAATAACTCGGTCGCATTCGTAGTTTCGAGCACTTGATTTTTTTGGTAAAGCTTTCTACATAGTTATAACAAATAATAGAATCTTAATTTTATATTTATACGACCATACAATTGTTAAACAATTAACAAGACAGAAGGAAGCACAAAGCTAAGCCTATCTCGGTCAAAGCTAGATCTCGATGCTTATTATCATTATGTGTGATTTTATATACCGCGTATGTAGTTTCTCTAATCGCGTGCCGAAAATTTTTTCAGACTTTACAACGCAACTTTAAATAACTACCGCGGTAATATCACTTTAGTTAAATTGACAATCAATCTAACAAATTTCGATGCTTATAGCATCTTATTAGATCTTAATAATATGTTGAAAGACATATATTAAAATTTAATATTAAAGTAATGATAATTTAAAATCTGTAAAAAATTAAGATTGCGAAGAATATCACAAGTTGGAGTAAAGTCTGAAAAAATTTTCAGCACGTGATTAGAAGAACTACATACGCGGTATATAAAATTCACACATAATGATAATAAGCATCGAGATCTAGCTTTGACCGAGATAGGCTTAGCTTTGTGCTTCCTTCTTTCTTGTTAACTTTCTAGTTATTGTACACAATATTTCTAAAATTGTCCACAACAAAAATCGAAGCAGATAAATTGATTTTAATATTGTTTTTATAATTTTTTTTTTATTTGGTTAATATTTAAATTCGTATTTAGGTCTATATATATATTTAATGATCTAGATATATCAAAATTAATAAAAAATGAAGACTTTCGTGAATTATTGAATACAGTGGAAAAACGAGTATGGAATAGTGTTGTAGCCGTTATCGAAAATTTTCTGGGCAATAAAAAAGCTGACAATTAGGAAAAAATTGTTGCTGAAATGATTTCAGCTTTTTATACAATGAAAGTTGACATGTTGCTCAACAAAAATTTTTTCCTCCGAATTTGGGTGAATTCAGTGATGAACATGGCAAACGCTTTCACCAAGATGTTGCTATCATTCAGAAACGCTTAAAAAAAAAAGACATCAGACACATACTTGGTGAATACTGCTGGTCTGTTATTCAAAATCGTGATACAAAATCGGAATCATACAAACGGCAAATCAAACGACCAAGATTCTTAATATAATAATTATAATTATAATTGTATTATTATTAAAATGTTTGTAATAAGGCTCAATATGTTTTTAACTGATATAGAGAAACAGGGCAATGAGCCAATAAATTACGTTAAAAATCTTTTTAAATTAATTTAATATATTGCGAAGAATATTACGTAATTATGGCGTTCCGTCCCAGCTTCCAGTACTGGACTCATCAGTAAGGCATTGTAGTGGAAGCCTACCTTATACGCTTGACAAGGAACACTACCCAAGTGTGACTCACCGATTTGGCTGCAAGTTGGCACATTTTTAGAACTCGGAAAAATAATCGATACGTATTTTTTTTTATCGGCAAAGAAGAAGGTTTAAGGGTTGAAACTACCCCCTGTATTGTTCAAAAACCCCTAAAATGCATAATAATATGCACGCACATATACGCGTATCAAAGCACTTGCGAGAATTTGCGAATATCGATAGACCTCTGATGGCGGATCGACGTAGTAATATTCTTCGCAATATTTATCCAAAGTAATATATGTATTCCCCCTCCCCAACTTGCGCGCCGAACAATCGTCGGTCTTGAAATGCAACTCTATCTGAAAAGTCCCTCCAAATTGCGCGTCGAACAATCGTCGGTTTTGAAACGCAACTCTAATAATCTGAAATAACGTACCCTTAATCAAATTGTGATTTTAAACGCATCTTTTCGCCCGCGTATTATTATTATTACATAAAAATTTGAAAATATATGAAAAAATATGCTCATTTGTTTTTTTAATATTCGGACTCATTGCATAATTTCACATGCATACACGTCAATTATTTTACAAAATTATTATATAACTTAGAACAATTGTAAAAAGTCAATATGAAACATCAATATGATAAGTCAATATGATACGATAAATGACTGCATAAAAAACGTTAACGATTTGATCTAGTAAAATGCCGAGACATGGATATATTTTTTTTTACATCTATTTTCAGAATCTCTTTAAATTTTTCATGGGAGGAAACCTGTGTTGTACTGTATTATAATTAATAAAAAATATTTTTTTAAAGATTATGTTATAAATCCGTATTTACTAAATGCAAATAACCAGTTGCGTATACAAATGATAAGCTTTGCTTCTTTACAGCAAGGAGCAATATTTCTTTTTAACATTATATGTTAAAATCTTTTTTATTGTTCCTTGTTATATAGATTCTAGCAAAAAACACGTCAGAAAAGCGGTTAGATTGGCTTGACGCGGCTCGGCGAGACGCGAATCGCTCGTACGCTACGATAAGTATGGTAATATGTTAGAATTAAAAGTCCGGTTAAGCCGGTAATAATTCAAGATCCGCGGGTGTATCAAGGCGAATAAGCATAAATGAATAATTGCGCGATAGATAATTTAATGTAGCAGTTGTATGTTGCTCTTCTGTGCCGCGCCAAGTTGACTCATTCTCTGGATGCGACTGGAGCTGGACGGTCGTAGGTCGGATCGTTATCGAGCTCAACATTCTTTCATTCTTGGTACGGACATGTACACGCATGACACATAACAATGCAAAGCATGCAAATACGAATTTTATTGTAGCATGGCAAGAGCGGGAATTTATTTTAGTAATGCCTCGTCGCATTATCAGAGCACTCGGTAACACAACTAGCGTAATATTAAAAACCTTGTGTAATATATCACCACATACACATGCACGCACGCACGCACGCAAGCACGCACATAGTCTACTGGATTGTAATGATTTAAGACATTTGGAACGATATAGTTTTACTGATTTTATTTTGCAAGAAAAAAAATGTAAAAGAATACTACATTGAGTTTTTAAAGAAAAGCTCACATTAGCTAATAATTTAGAATAAATAAAAAATATTTTTATGTATAATTTTATTCAAAAATTTAACAATTATGTAAAACTATAGAAGTAATAAATTGTACAGTTTTATAAAGTTCTCTCTCTCTCTCTCTCTCTCTCTCTCTCTCATTATTTCATTAATTTAGAAAAAATAAGTTTGTTCATGTTCCTCTTTTTCCTTCTCTCAAGTATTGAGTTAAAGAAATGTTGATAGAATTAAAAAGAAACACTAATATAAGGTAACTGGACCCAATTTGGACACCCTAAGCTTTGAGAATTTTTTAATTTTTTTGTTGAGATCGAAATTGAAAATCGATGGTCACATTCGAAAGAGGGAACATTTCTGAATATTAAAAAAAAAAAAAAGTTATATTCATGTTTTCATACAGATGCAATAACGATTTAAAAAAAAGTATAATTTGGACCATTTAGCAAAATTTGTACTCAATGTGAACCACGTATATAATTTTCTTTCATACAAATATTAAAAATATTAAAAATATGGAAAGTGATACGATGTTATATTTTATAAGTTTATAATTTTATTGCACAAATATATTGACGTATAAACATTTCTTTTAAAAATATTTAGTGTACGCGTACAGATGTAAAATGTTCCTCTACAGTACATTTATTTCTTCCCGGAAACTATTATTATATTGAGGTTATATTTTGCTTCACTTGCGTCTCTTAAGTTGATGCTGGACCCGCCTGTATTATCGATAAAACTAGTATTTTTGACATTTTCGTTCCTGTCTAAATTCTTCATAATAATTTCGCAGAATAAAAATTCCTTTTCCATGATTTAAATAATCATGCTAATGTATCTGCCCCTGGTTTATATTGTGTCCAAAGCTGGAAAAAATATGAAATTACAGATTTCTTTATTCATTTTTATCTTCAGGGTTGGTCGCTATGAGAATGGTTAAAGAAATATATGATTTCATACTTTTTCCAACTTTCGACATAAAATACATCAGGGGTAGGTACATTGGCCTGAATATTTAAATCGTGGAGAAGAAATTTTTATTCTGCCAAACTATTACAAAGAAATTAAACAGAAATGGAAACGTCAAAAACGTTAGTTTTATCGGTAATACAGGCGGCTCCAGCATCTTCTTAAGCCCATTCTGCAATTGCGTGTGTAGTTGTATGAATTAACCAATCATAGTCAAATATGAAAAAGTGTTCGACTGTGATTAGTTAATTCTTACAACTACAGCCAATTACAACTACGTTTACGTGATTGTAGAATGGGCTTTACGTGCACTTGCATGATGCGTACTAGGACTACTCGGACACGACGAGAGATGGTTTACATTGGAATCATCATATGACAAGTTCCTTTCCATTAATTATAAACAAAACGTGACAAAAATATTAACTAAATATAGTGTTGTAAAGTATATACAATATAACCTTTTTATCTAATAATAATGCATTACCAAGAAAAGTAATTGATATATTAAAGCCATTAAAGGTGCTAGTACAAAGTAAACATACGTAAAATGTATGTAACTTTCGGCCGATTTTCGAATCGCCTCCGCCTTCCGCTTTTCTCCTTACCGCGGTCCAAATGTCGCTCGAGCGTCGTGCGACATTTGGACCGCGTGCGGTGAGGTGAGTGGGAAAGCGGAAGGCGGAGGCGATTCGAAAACCGAAAGTTACATACACTTTACGTATGTTTACTTTGTACTAGCACCTTTAATGGCTTTAATTAATAATATATAAGTTACTTTTCTTGGTAATATGATATATTATTATTAGATAATAAAAAGGTTTAAATTTTTGAGTATCTCTCCTTTTTTGAACATAACTTAAATTTTTTATTTTTGTGATTATACTTATATAGCCTTAGATTAATTAATGTTTTTATAAATTGCTTTTTACTTATTAGAATTTTTTTTT
Source organism: Cyphomyrmex costatus (assembly GCF_001594065.2). Classification (NCBI taxonomy): domain Eukaryota; kingdom Metazoa; phylum Arthropoda; class Insecta; order Hymenoptera; family Formicidae; genus Cyphomyrmex; species Cyphomyrmex costatus. The sequence goes on along the minus strand of NW_017278705.1, from coordinate 28,589 downwards.
GTTGTGCCGCTAATTCTCGACACAGGGTTCGGGATCCACCAACAATTCGGGAGCGGCGATGATAATTAATTATAGCATTTTTATAAAAAAAAATCAATAAATTTTATTCAGTTCTCGAAAAGTCGCGGTTTCTTCTTTTGCATAGAAGTTCACTTACACTACGCGTGTCATGATACTAGATTCGGAGATTCATCGAACAGAGTAACATTCTTACTTTTGATAATTGATCTGATTCCGCGTTGGTGATCTCGCTTTTATCTCGCATTATTGAGGTCTGTGGCCTTGCTTAATCAGCACTTCCTTGTCAGCGTTCTGGTAATCAGTCGAGGGCGCTTGATCGTGCAATCGAGTCGCATTCGCAGGTTTTAACATTTTATTGTTAATATATTTCCTATTATACTCGGAGACGGGAGCCATTAATTAAAGTTCCAAAGTAGATAATCACCGATTTATACACACTCACAAGAAGATGGCACGAATTGTGAATGTAACCTATACCCAGGAAATGGAAAGTTACTTTTTAAAAGTAACAAGTAACAGTTACTCATTACCGAGTAAAAAGAGTAACAAGTTACCCCCCCTCTCCCCCCTCTCCCTCCATCTCCCTTTCCCCCTCCCTGCCACCCTCCCCCTCTCTCCCTCTCTCCCCCTTTCCCTCTCTCTCTCTCTCCTCTTTACTAGTTATCGCTTTTTAAAAGTAACTCGTTACAGCACCGTTACTCGAAAGGTAACTTTCGTTATTTTTCCGTTATATTTTAAAAATTAGTCTGAAAATGTACTTTTGCAGTATTTTTTGTTTAAACGTTAATAAAAGCAATATACATGTATAACACTGACACTATGTACAGTTTTTATTTTTTAGTTTTTTTTAAACACAATTTCGTAATTCTAAAAACCTGTACAATATGCAGCAAACTGAGATACACATATGTTCGATGTATTACATAGAAGATAGAAGTGCAAAATAATTCCTGAAATAATGGTACTGTATATATTCCTCAGCTGTCAAAGATCACTTCAGAATCGCTACAGCGCAGTTGACAGTTAAAATATTTCAAGAATTGTTTTATACCTAGTAGAAAACTAGAAGATTATATAGGATTGTATAGAACTATCTAAATCACAGTATAAGTTAGAAATTAAAAGGAAAATTAAGAAATACACATAATCTCTTTATTATAATACAGCTATATTTTTACTTAATTTATACTTTTAGCTGTAAGTCAAATATTTTGACAGAAAGAAAATTATAACGCTATAATTAAAATATATAACAGAAGTTTTGCATAAAGAGGGGTGTTTTTTCAATTGCTCAACATAAATGTACACAGAAATGTATAGAGTAAAGCTTTGTACACAGAAATGTACAGAGTAAAGCTTTGTGCACAGCTCAATTACAACAAAATGTATACGATATTTAGATTAAGTTAAACTAAATGTAGCTTTTACGTTTGAATTAAAAACACTCAATGTCCTACAACCACATTTATAGCTGTCGTAATTAATAATATGTAATTATTATATAACGGAATAATGTGTCCAATCGTATGCAAAGTAACTATAAAGTAACTGTAAATTTCGTTACCGTTATTTAAAAAATGGAACTACGTTACCGTTACAGTTACCAAAAAATGAAAGTAACGCAGTTACCAGTAAAGTTACCAAAAAAGTAACTCATAACTGTAACTTCATTACATGTAACGAGTTACTCTTCCCTGTTAATTTATATTATTAATACATTTATTTCATCGTCTTCCTTGTGTTCGCATTCCGATAATCGGTCGAGGGTGCTTGATCGCGCAATCGAGTCGCGTTCGCAAGTTTTATTAATTTATATTATTAATATTTTTATTTCCTCGTCCGTTCGTGACGCAATTGTCACTTGTGTAATCAGCACTCGTGACATTTTATTATCTTCAAGATTAAAATCTATCTTTTATCGCGGTCGATTTCTATTTATCTTGGTAATAGATTGATGAAAAAGAAAAAAATATAAATATCCATTGACTAAATATACATTCACGGAAGCATTTTCCCGCCATGGTAAAAAGGCGGGCTTCCGATATAACTCCGCTCGAAATGATTTTACAAGGAGTCGTGCGCGTGACACAGGAGCGCAATCCCCGTTTTGTAACCGAGTTTACGAAGTCGTTTATGCATATCACGCAATTTTCTTACGGTTTTGCCGGTGTTAAAATATGTATGGAATTGAGTTAAGCCACGCCGTGCACAACACAGTCGGCGTGTCCGCTGCGCAGAGAATACAGGCGCGGAAGCTGTTAACCGGGCCATTTGCATGGCATCATCACGATTTCGTTAAAATCCCTCTATTCTCTCTCTCTCCTTCTCTCTCCGCAGAACGCCGCGGTAACGTCTACGTTGAACTCGATTTACCAAGCGCAATCTAAATGCATCCATCACGTTCGTGAGGGGCGATATCACGCTTTATTCTAGCCAGCGTTGAAATTGGATATCCTGACGCAGCACCGTCGAAATCCATCGTCGACGTGCAAAACGTCAAGATATCCTCAATATTCTCGGTTGGAAAATACGACGGAACACCGCGGGTATAGAGGATATCTTCGCAATAACGCAGTTTTGCCTTCGGCTGCAAATCCTTTAACGAATCGAAAATATGTTTCTTTTTGCGGAGAAGATAAAAATGAGCTTTATTATTTATTAAATCTTTTCTAATATTAGTTTATTAAAAATAGATTGCAACGTTGTGTATTGCTATTAAAGATATTTAACATTAAATTATTTTATCTAAAATTCTATCTGATTTCGTATCTATGACAATTAAGTTAGAAATAATCACGTGAATAGTGCCAGCTGTTATTCTAAAATACTGAACGAGCGAAAGATAGTGATGCTTAGCAGCGCAATGAAAATCACAAAGTTGGAAACACGCCTTGTAACATTCCAGATGCAATATTTCCCGTTTCCGGAAGACATATGCACGATGTGTCGAAGACAGCCAACGTTACCCCTTTGCATACTCCCATCTCTTTATGAAATAGAAGCATATCGCCAGAAGTTACGGCATCCAGCGAGCCAAAGAACAGAGGAAAAATGAAGGGGATTAGATTCAAGAGAGGACCAAGGAGAGATAGATTGGCGCTGGCAGACTTTTGTTTCCGAAGAAACATAAAAATCGTTCTCCCGAACGGTCCCCGTTCTCTTTCCTCACTATCCAACGAATTCCAGAGACAATTTTATGCATCTCATATTAATTTGCATAATCGAATATAAAATTTGAATAACGTGTTTCTGCGGCGTACGAAGTCGTGTGTCACGCAGTAGAGACCGCCTTTCACTCTCGCCGTATTTTCACCCCCGTCGTCGATTTGCTTTCTCACGCGGGAATGATTGCTTGATTGCCTGATGGGGGCCTTGGTATTCGTTGTTTTCGAGGGAAATCCGCGAAATTACTTGGCGAATAATGATATTGATTATTACTGAAAGAGAGGATTACGAAGGATAAGAGGATGGGATTATTATCATTTTATCGTAAAAATAAGAAAGAAAACTCTAATAGCATTGCAGGTTTACATCAGTTGTCGATGATAAAGCCTGCTGAAAAGTTTTGTTATTCTTTATAGGATGTACACATATTTTTGAGAAATATTCGACCGTAGGATACACACCGAGTGTCAATAACCAAGTTACAATTGGATAAATCAACTGAAGGAATGTTGAAACAGAAATTTCTCGTACCTACAGAATCTCTACCTTATCTACGGTTAATCATGTAATTTTCCAAAGGAGATTCTTTGATAACACGACAAAAGTAATTGAAGAATTCTATACAAAAGATCTAATTTAATTTTTCAAAAATTTAACGAAATTAATTTAATTTAAAAAATCAATTTATATAATTCTTCTCTTTATAGAACACGCGCATTAAGGAGGTTCGAGCATTACTTTGAAATAAAAAATGCAACTGAAAAAAATTGTCATTATAGCTATTCGAAATCATGCGCAATATTAGTGTAATAATTGTGAATATTATTTATGTGTATTCTTAGTAAATAATTAGTGAATAGGATATTAACAAATGTATAAGATTGTCAACGATTCGAGAAATCAAGTATACACTTGGCAACATTGTACTTCGCGACGTGACGGACAGTGACAGATTATGGCGATCATGGCGATCTAGGTTATACAAAAGCTGCGTTCGGTAGTAGTAAAGCTGAGGCGTCGCGTCGGAGTGCCCTTATGTTATAGCATATGTCACGTGCACTATAGAAAAAGAGCACTCCGATGCCTCAGATTTGCATTGCCGAACGCAGCTAAAAGACGGCTTCGTATCAGCTGTGCACTGCGGCGTTCATGCCAAGTCTGTTACTACTAATACGTGAGATAAAGATAAACTTCGTGACAATAAAGTTTTTAAATCCATACGATCACATTCGATTGTCTTGTTTTATACACAATTGTTGATATTTCACTGTCAAATCCTAGTTTTTCAAAATCCTAAGTTGGCTGACAAGGAGATGGCATGAATTGTGAAATATGAATTGGAATGTAACCTATACCATTTGAAAGGTGAGGTCGAGAGTATAAAAAGTGTAAAAGGATTTGGGTGCATGAGCCTGAGAAAGGACCACGCACTAATTAAATGGAAAAGTGGCCCCGGTCAAATAAAAAATAAACCATGGGAAAATACACTTTGGGATGTCCTGATAAAAAGTCTCCATGGCGACAATCTTGAAAAAACAAGTTTAAGCTGTCAAAAGACCACTTGAACTTAATACATTCGAGAAAATCAAATAAGTCAATTTTGTGCGTTTTCTTACTTTTCCAACTTTATGTACTATGTCACACGCACGCACGCACGCACGCACGCACGCACGCACGCACGCACGCGCGCACACACACACACACACACACACACACACGTGTATGTGTACACTCGGAGACTAAAAGATTGCAACGCTTTTTTATACATGGTTTTCGGAACGTAGTAAAATTGTCAGAATGTGAGCCACTGCTTTTGTAGCGGTTAGGTAGCTGTCAACGTAATGACAGAATCAAAACATAGTGAAGAAGTGCATTCTCTGTGCCGCGAAGGTTAAAAATTCCAAATAGATACCATAAAATTAAGATAAGTATAAAAGAATAAGTTAGTATATCACACAATAATAAATTAGATGGTGCATAATAATATGTTAGATGGTGCATTTCGTAATATAAATTAAAATTAAAAAATTGAATTAAATTAATTAAATTAAAATTTTTTTTTCTTCTTTAGTTTGGCTGTGTGAATGAATTACTGTCGCCTCTCAAACAATGCCGAAGAGGATACCGAACCCGAAAATCGCATGTCTAGACTTCTCGTTGCAGAAAGCAAAAATGAAGATGGGCGTTGAAGTATATACTTATTACAGATCCGGAGAAACTCGAAGCCGTTCGTTAACGTGAACCAGATATTACCAATGAACGTATTCAGAAGATTCTTGCTGCTGGAACTAAGTTGTTCTTTTATCTGGTGGCATTGATGATTTATGCTTAAAAGTATTAGTATAACTATACATTTTAAATGACGAGTTCTAGAATTGAGTGCGATATATTCATCTTGATCTTTCCATAGTATTTCGTGGAGACTAGGATCATGGCAGTACTGCAGATGTAAAAGGCTGATCTGAAAAGAATTGCTAAAGCTATAGGTGCGCAATTTCTAACTTCGCTAACCAACATGGAAGGAGATGAGAGTTTTGATGCCAGTTTCTTACCATTTTCTTGCCAGTTTTCTTGCTAGTTTCTTGCCAGTTCTTGCTACAATTATTCGGCTATCAAATATATGGTGTCAAGAGGATCGATTTTTAAATATGTGTGCTGGCATGGGAAGACACCATTTCAAGTAATTTTGCACAGTAATAAATTCTTTATCATAGTTATTCTCTAACATATTAAAGTTATACATGTGAATATTTTATTTGCGTAGACCGAAACGTTATAAACTATCTGAATTACTTGATTGGTTCCATCAAATACGGATACGCGATCCAGTCGAAGATGGTTACAGACGAATGCACTTGAAGTACGCTCCACTTTTCAAACTTAAAGTTATTTTGAACGAATACATATCTCCTGCGTTTAACGACGATGGAATCACGAATGCACTGGGAGTTGTAACCGCATTGTAAAAATGTACAATATGTGGAGAGTGTTGGCGAGTTCGATCCTGTTCCGGATTCACTAACAGTTCCAATTCATTAATGCTTTCTAACAATATGTTAGATTATTATAAATATAGAAAATGAAATATGCTGTTACTGTTAACTAATACTTGCTATAAGTAGTATATTGTAAATTAAATATCACAGTCTTAAATATACGTATTGAATTGTTTAAACATTTTTATTCTATCAGTTTTAAGTGAATATGAATTAATTTATTGAATCTTTTATCATATAACAGTAATGGTAAATAAAGAATGTTTCCCATGGAGTCTTCAAAGATCTTTGAAAATCGTGTAATACTTGTGGGAAAATTATATATATCAGGAGACGCGGTAGTGTCTCCGGCCATGTTCAAAAACTATTATTATATGACAGGGCAATCTATCTATAATGAAAGATTACAGTTTTTAATAATCGTGTCTATTTTAAACATTGGTAAAAGTATAAGCTATGATGATCCTCGGTTAGTTGTTCATATGTATATATCTTAAATTTGTCTTGTTAAAAAAATAACCGGCTATATTATTTGGAAACTGAAACGGTAAAGTGCCTTCGATTTTACTGTCTGGCAAATATACAAATGTTCTCTTTTGATTAATTTTTTTTTTAAACATGTTTTGATAATCCGTTTTTACAATTTTGAAATTTATGTAGATGTTAATTTTGCATTTACATGTGTAAGTATTTCGTTTTTATGTATGAAGTTATCTACAATATTTTATCTTTGCAATATTTTAGTAAATTGTTTTATTTATTACCTTTATTGTTTGTTGTCATATGTAATAACAAATAATATAAAAATGCCTGGACCAACTCCACAGCATGTTAGAGGTGCTATTCTTGCGTATTTACATGCAGGATTAACACCTACAGAAGTTTCGAGATTGTGTAATGTTAATGTAAGATATTCATACAAACATATAATGTAAAATAGAAAGTGGGTATATGTATAATGTGTATGTATATATATATATATGTATATATGTATGTATATATGCATGTATATATGCATATTATGTGTATTATATATATTTAATATATTATATTTTGTTGACTAAAATATGTTGCTAATAGTTCGTGTTTACTGAGTTAATTTGTAAAATATTTATTTATTATATTATAGAAGAGCACAATATATAGATTATTACATCAAAGAGAAATTGAAGGCCACATAAATCCTCGGCAGATAACAGGACGGCCACGTTGCACTACTGCCGAGGAAGACCAACGTCTGCTCACCTTAGTGCAGGAGACCGGATTTCGCACAGCGCGGCAAGCGATAGTGGAAACGAATATTAATTGTAGTTTAAAAACCGTGAGACGCAGGTGGAAAGAAAGTGGATACCACCATCATTCTCCGGCTCAAAATGAACGATTAACAGAAGGTCATAAGGATCAACGGATAGCTTTTGCCTTGGAGCATTTAGTATGGGAGGATGAATGGAGAAATACCATTTTTTCGGATGAAAAGGTATTTTCTACGGATGAGTTAGGGCGTGTATCACTGTGGAGAACGAGAGGAACGAGGTATTCAGATAAGAATATTCGTTTCCGCCAACGATCTGGACGCATCACGTTGGCATTTTAGAGATGTATGTCCTCACATGGTCCTGGGCCATTAGTGCGTACCACACCGCACATGAACGGTGAGGAATACATCCACATCTTGTCCGATGTGATGCTGCCATATGTTGCAGAAGCATTTCCTGATCTACCGTCCGTTCCTTTCGTTCAGGATAATTCAGGAGTGCATCGAGCGAGAATTGTTCAGGATTGGCTGGCTATGCAACCCAACCTTGAGACGTTGAATTGGCCAGCCAAATCCCCAGATTTAAATGTAATAGAAAATCTTTGGGGTATAATTGCACAAGAATGGAATCCAAACATTGTGAGAACGCGCGAGGCACTCGAGGCACACGTGTTAAATGGGAAGGTTTCCGTGCGAGGCTTGAATTGTTCCAGAACTTAGTTACATCTATGCCCCAAAGATTAAATGCTGTGATAGAGAACCATGGAAGTGTCACACGATATTAATCGTATGTGACTTCCATGATTAAGAATGTATGTATAGATGATGTTTGATATTGAATGACTGTGAACAACTCTCATTAATGAATGAAATGAATGAATTAATGAATGAGAATGACTGAATCTTGAATGAAGCACAATGTAAAAGCCATCCGAAATATCATTGGTGTACCTTCTGTTAATTTTTCATTATTGCTACCATTTGCCACTATCGCTGCCACTACCGGTCTCCTACGAACATTAATCAGGTCTCGTTTTTGGTAAGATACTAGACACAAGTCGACACAAGCGTCGTTCTATTCATGACATTCAGAGAGTAATAAAAGTAGAAAGACACTTGTATCGACTTGTATCATCAAATGGAAAGCACTCTATAAATATAAGATAATTAATATAATAGTCAATACAGTCAAATGTCGACTACGCCGCTGACCCAGTCAATAGATTTAACGCCGTAGTCCGCAAAGAACTCGCCGTCGTTGCCGTCAAGGCCGTCGCCCCTGTACCTTTCGTCTATGCTACCCCGATCGCTATTATCAAATAATGGCTTCCGTATTGGATGATTTCATAGTGAGGATATGAGGCCCAAGATCATTTTCTTAAGATGGAGAAAATGATAAAGCAGGTAAATTTTACACAATAAAATCTTAAGATATACTTTTTTCCTGTGATACGAAAGAATTGCTCTAATGTATCATCATATTGATATACTATTTTCCATTCTTTCTTTTTCATATAATTCTTATTCTTTCAGTTTCAGCAGCGGCTGGCACGAGATGGTATTGTAGCGAATTACAGTTTTCAGTGTTCCTATGACCTCATGATGTAAAAGACTATCATCCTAACATTTGACTGTCGTACTGTCCTGTTGATTGTCGTACTGACATTTTACTGCCTTCTGTAGCAATTGTTCTTTTATACCTCTTATCGATCTTAATCATCCACTGTGTATACACACACAGAGGTTACAGGAGAAATGTTTAAAGGAATGTAATCGTTATATAAATATGTTATATGTATGTTATGTGTATGTTATATGAATATGTATATATGTTATTGTATGTTATATGTTATGTGTTATGTTATATGAATATGTATGTTATATGTTATATGTATGTTATGTATATATAATCAGCATAATAACCGAGGACCAACCTAGTTTATATTTTTTATCAATGTTTGAAATAGACACGATTATTAAAATCTGTAATCTTTCATTATGTAGTTAGACTGCCCCGTCATATAATAAATGGAATAAAACATTAATACAGGGTGTATCTGAATTATCGCACTTGGAGTATACCATGAGATACAGGACAAGAATCCAAGTAAAAAAGTCCTGAGTCATTTTTTGATACGAGCTTTCAGTTCGTTGTTATACGATGTTAAAGTTAGCAAATTAACGACTGAGTATAGAAGGAAGATAGGGACGTAGCAAGGCGGAGCGGAGCTGACGATCGCGGCGGGAGAAGAACAGCGGTGAGCAGCGAAATGGTTACAATTATTAATCTCTTTCTTTCTTTCTTTCTCTCTCTCCCCTCCTCATCTCCATCTCTTTCTCCTCTCTGTCCCTCTCTCCCTCCCTCCCTCCCTCCCTCACTTTATACCTTGTTTAAAGAAATGTTAAAGATCGGAAAGTGCAAAGCTAAATAAATGATTTGTTGTTTTCGTAATAAATTATTAATTTAGGATCCCTGGCGAAAATAATATGTTTATTAAAAGTTTATAAGAAGTTCGTTTAAATGTTCAATAGATGTTTCATTCAAGCTTTAAAACATCTATTGAATTGTTTATGAAATGGAAATTTAAATATGGAGTTATTTAAGAGATGTTCACGATTATGTTTGATAGGCGTTTAGGAAGTGTAAGATGATGTTTCTGGAATGTTACAAATGTTCAGAGGATGTATGAATTAAACAATCCACTTAATATTTGCATTCTGAAAACATTACACAATACTTTTTAAACGCCTATCAAACATAATCGTGAACATCTCTTAAACAACTCCATGTTTAAATTTCCATTTCATAAACAATTCAATAGATGTTTTAAAGCTCGAATGAAACATCTACTGAACATTTAAGCAAACTTCTGCCGCCGAGCGCCGCAAGCAAGCAACTGTTTCTTATTTGTCGCACAATTGTTTAGGATTTCCCGATTCCGACAGTAGTCGACTTTTTTTTTGTTCATGATTCGCAACATTTCTTTATTTCTCTATTCATTTCTCGTATGATCAGTCAGAAGTTAATTTGTTAAAGTGATTAAAAAACCTTCATTGTGCTGTCTACAAATAAAATCATCTGTGAAAATAATGGTATGTATCTAATAAATGTTTTCTTCTTTATGATATGTCATTAAGTTGAGCATGCGTTTCTTTATTCTTATGATTCACCAAAATCAATTGTATAATAAATACTATAAAATAATAAAAAACAAACGAAATTACTATACAATTCTCAAGTGTTCTTTTCTATTATCTGTCCGTTCGTCCATCCATCGCATAACTGTAAGTAAAACTACTTGACGGATGGGATTGAAATTATTAATTGCTGAAGTTAAAAAACTACATCATAAAAATATTTTTCTATACTATACAATGAATATCAAAATTTGGGAGAATAAAGAAAACATATCTCATACGATAAAATTATTTTTATTCATTATTTGTCAAGTTTTAAGAACATTATGTACAATGCACACTTTGTTGAATTTTTAGTATTCGTGTTAATAATTTAAAATTAAATTTCAATGAAATTGTGTTCTAACATTTCTAATGGCTATATTAGGAATCACAAAAAAGAAAAAAGACAAAATTTTATTTTGAAAAAATTTAGCCACGAGTCAGTCGAAATAAGGGGCGGCAAAATCGAGCTCGCACGCGGGCGCACTTACGTCTAGCGGCGGTCCTGACATAAGGAGACTCCACTCAGTCTCGCCAGTCTACAAAACGCTCGTGAATTTAGTAGTGCTACGCATAATGAGTGCGAGTAAGAGAAATGATCATTTCTCTTACTCGCACTCATCAGAATCGGAAACTGAACTCGAAACCTAAAATGGGTTCACTTTTATTTTACGGAGTGAAGTCTCCTTATATCTTACTTCCTGGTTAACAGTAAGAGCATATTTCATTTTCTATATTTATAATAATCTAGCATATTGTTAGAAAGCATTAATGAATTGGAACTGTTAGTGGATCCGGAACAAGATCGAACTCGCCAACACTCTCCACATACTGTACATTTTTATAATACGGTTTCAACTCCCAGTGCATTCGTGATTCCATCGTCGTTAGATGCAGGAGATACGTATTCGTTCAAAATAACTTTAAGTTTGGAAAGTAGAGCGTATTTCAAGTGCATTCGTCTGTAACCATGTTCGACTGGATCGCGTATCCGTATTTGATGGAACCAATCAAGTAATTCAGATAGTTTATAACGTTTCGGTCTACGTAAATAAAATATTTACATCTATAACTTTAATTTGTTAGAGAATAACTATGTTAGAGAATTTATTACTGTGCAAAATTACTTGAAATGGTGTCTCCACATGCCAGCACACATATTTAAAAATTGATCCTCTTGACACCATATATTTAACAGCCGAATAATTGTAGCAAGAACTGACAAGAAACTGGCAAGAAAATGGCAAGAAACTGGCATCAAAACTCTCTTCTTCTTCCATGTTGGTTAGCGAAGTTAGAAATTGCGCACCTATAGCTTTAGCAATTCTTTTCAAATCAGCCTTTTTATATACTGCCATGGTTTTAGTTTCCACGAAATACTATGGAAAAATCAAGATGAATATATCGCATTCAATTCTAGAACTCGTCATTTAAAATGTATAGTTATACTATACATTTAAGTTAACATCGTCATTTAAAATGTATAGTATAACTATAATTTAAAATGTATAGTTATACCATACATTTTAAATGACGATGTTAACTAATACCTTTAAGCATAAATCATCAATGCCATTAGATAAAAGAACGACTTAGTTCCGCAGCAAGAATCTTCTGAATACGTTCATTGGTAATATCTGGCTCACGTTAACGAACGACTTCGAGTTTCTCCGGATCTGTAATAAGTATATACTTCAACGCCCATCTTCATTTTTGCTTTCTGCAACGAGAAGTCTAGACATGCGATTTTCGGGTTCGGTATCCTCTTCGGCATTGTTTGAGAGGCGACAGTAATTCATTCACACAGCCAAACTAAAGAAGAAAAAAAAATTTTAATTTAATTAATTTAATTCAATTTTTTAATTTTAATTTATATTACGAAATGCACCATCTAACATATTATTATGCACCATCTAATTTATTATTGTGTGATATACTAACTTATTCTTTTATACTTATCTTAATTTTATGGTATCTATTTGGAATTTTTAACCTTCGCGGCACAGAGAATGCACTTCTTCACTATGTTTTGATTCTGTCATTACGTTGACAGCTACCTAACCGCTACGAAAGCAGTGGCTCACATTCTGACAATTTTACTGCGTTCCGAAAACCATGTATAAAAAAGCGTTGCAACCTTTTAGTCCCCGACTGTACATGCTTATATCATATATGTATGCAAGACATACATAAATACATAGATACACAAAACATATATACATACGTACTTACGTATTTGAATACGAGTAAAAACAACTCTGATCGATGATTTTCGCTCCATGTGTTTCCAACATAAATAATTAAATATAATCGACATAAACATATATAATATCATATTATTGTTTTAGTTTTCGCTCTTCCAAGTAACCAAATATTTATCGTATATACATACTGTGCAAAAAATATTGTGTATATATGTATATCAGGAGGCTACGAGAAATGTATACCCATAGAATCTTTTTAGAATAATAACTATTGTTGATAAAAAATGAAATGAACTACCACTTAAAACCATATCATATCATCAAAAGTTGTTACACAAAGAGGAACGCTATGACAATTTTGTGAACACGGATGAATTGCGTTGTAGCTTTAACATTGGATATGTATACTTATGTCGTAGCACCCTAGTATATATGTGTAGTACTGCAATAATGTTTTGAACTTTATGATTTGAACAAACGCACATATTGTTGTTACTGTGAACACACGCATACACAAAAATAACATGGCAGCAAATCGATGTTTTGTTTGTAACATCGCGCAACCACGAAGAAATCTAAATAGATTACGAGGCGATAAAAATATCAGAAAACGTGAAATAGCTGAAAGTATACTTACTACGTCCACGATGGTTGATCCTGGGTAACGCTAAGAGTAACATGTGCAAAAATGAGTTAAAGATAACATACTTTTGGTTATATAATTCTCTATGTATTTATGTATGTCTAGCATACATATATGATATAAGCATGTACACATACACGTGTGTGTGTGTGTGTGTGTGTGTTTGTGCGTGCGTGCGTGCGTGCGTGCGTGCGTGCGTGTGTGTGTCATAGTACATAAAGTTGGAAAAGTAAGAAAACGCACAAAATTGACTTATTTGATTTTCTCGAATGTATTAAGTTCAAGTGGTCTTTTGACAGCTTAAACTTGTTTTTTCAAGATTGTCGCCATGGAGACTTTTTATCAGGACATCCCAAAGTGTATTTTCCCATGGTTTATTTTTTATTTGACCGGGGCCACTTTTCCATTTAATTAGTGCATGGTCCTTTGCATGTGAAGTTGAGCAATCGGCCTGCTGCGCGGTAAGTACTGTGAATAAGTAGGGGTAAAGTAAGGAGCGCGGTGGCCGACAGGCTTACTACGTACTATTTTTACATCTTACGAAGAGAGTTTGAAATCACGCAGTATTAAATTTTTTTTATTTCATCAAAAAATGTCATTTTTTATATAACTAATGGAGAGAAACAGGGCTACGAACGAATAAATTCGTTAAATTCTTTTAATTATTCTAATATATTGCTAAGAATATCACCTAATTTTGGCGTTTCGTTCCGGCTTCCATTACTGAACTCATCAGTAAGGCATTGTAGTGGAAGCCTACCTTATACGCCTGTAAGAGTTATTCAATTGAGATTCTATATAAAGAGATATATGCATATCAAAGCACTTGCGAGAATTTGCGAATATCGATAGTCCTCTGGCGGGTCGTCGTAGTAATATTCTTTGCAATATTTATCCATAGTAATATATGTATTGCCCCCACCCCCCTCAACTTGCTCATTTTATATAGTTATTTACGTTTAAATATATACGTTTAAATTTATATTAAAATATTATGTTATTATGTTATTTGTGTAACACGAATTATTGTTTCATTAAATGTTCGTGGTGTGCGGCTCACTTATGTTTCCAATACTTTTACATTAATTTTCACCCACGACATTGTACTGCAATGTCCGAATTTTATATTATAATAATGATAATAATAAATAAAAAAATTAATATAAAACGAAATATTACTTTATAAAATGTTCGTGACGTACGACTCATTTGTGTCTTCAACGTTTTAATATAAATTTTAATTTACAATATTGTACGGCAATGTTCGAATTTTATGAATAAACAAACGTAAATAATTATATAAAATAACGTTATTGATGAAATAAAAAAAAAATTTAATACTGCGTGGTCTTGAATTCTCTTCGTCAGGTGTAAAAGTAATACGTGCGTCTTAGGCTTTTCGGCCATCGCGCTCCTTGCTTTAGCTCTACTTATTCACTATACTTACCGCGCAGCAGGCCAATTGCTCAACTTCAATGCAAATTACTCTTAAAAGAGGACTCATGCACCCAAATTCTTTTACACTTTTTACACTCTCGACCCCACCTTTCGAATGGTATAGGCAGGGAATGGAAGTAACAAGTAACTAGTTACTTATAACGAAGTTACAGTTACGAAGTTACTTTACTGGTAACTGCGTTACTTTCCTTTTTTGGTAACTGTAACGGTAACGTAGATATATTTTTTAGATAACGGTAACGAAATTTACATTTACTTTTATCATTACTTTGCATACGATTGGACACGTTGTTCTGTTATATCTGGAGACACGGTAGTGTTTCGGCGCTAAGCTAAGCGCGACACTGCCGTGCTTCCTTTACGCGAAACGGAGAATTTTTCGGGGTCGAGATGATCAGATCTCAATAACGGCTGAACCGATCAAATTCTACATACGCTCAATCGACAGGACATACTTAAATTGTATAATAAAAGTGCTTTCATTTTTTTTCTACGTGCGAAGATATCGCGATGCAAAGTCCGGATCTGTGAATTTTCACGTTTTATTTTAAGATACGTCGTTATCAGGAGACGCGGTAGCGTCTCCCGTCAAGTATATGAGAAAAAAATTATATGAGGAATTATATGAGGAAAAAATAAAAAAAAATTATATGAGGAAAAAATCAATATGAGAAAAGGTGTCGATCGAAAGAGACGCTACAGCGTATAGTCCAGTCACTTTAGAACAAAAAAGGGAGTAAAAAAGAAAAAATTCCAACCAAGCTATAAATTGGTAAATATCTTCATTTAGGCGAGAGAAATGATGTCTGAAAAGTTCCCAACATTCGCTTGTACGCTAAGCCTTTTATCGAGCGTAAGTAGTAGTAGTAGTAGTATATATATGCAGGTGGGCTTAACCAGCCTACTACCGCGACCTAGATCCATGGGGATCCATTGTCGCTCCCTGCTTGTTCCGTAGGTCATTCAATCAGGCCCAGCCTCGTATCATTCACCAGGCTCATTAGACTGCTGACCTTCGCATTTTCAAGATCCATGGGTGTCATAAACATATGTCCCCAGGATTTGATCTTTTACAGGCGAGTGCAGGACAACGGCACAGTAAGTGCAGGTTGTCCTCGCCTTTTTCTCCACATAGCCGGCACTCTTTCTGCTCCGCTAGCCCTAGGTTGAATAGATGTGCTCTGAGGGGCATATGTCCTGTCAAGAGGCCTATGCCTCTCCTCAGTTTTTCTTTTCCCATCGCCAGCAGTTCTTTGGTTCTTGCTGGTTTTGGAAGTTTCATGAGTTGTTTGGCTCGTCTGCAGCCCTCTATCCCTTTCCAGGAGTTCAAGTGCTCCCGTTCAAGCCACTCTTTAATAGTTTTTGTTTCTGCTGAAAATGGGACCCCGACGATCCGTTCAGCCGGGACCTTTTCGGTGCCCAGCTTTGTCAGCTCGTCCTCTCTCTCATTTCCAGGTATACCCTGATGTCCAGGGACCCATGCTAGGGTTACCTTGTTTGTTACCCCTAGTGTTGTGAGTGCTTGCATACAGTCCTATACTACAGATGATTCTGTGGAGGTACTTGCAAGTGCCTCAATAGCTGTTCTGCTATCCGTGCAAATATGTATCTGTTTTCTACTTCTCTCCTTTAGCCGGAGTTCCGCACATTTTTGGATGGCTAGCATTTCAGCCTGAAACACTGTGGCCAGCTCACCAATTGGTATGCTTACCTCTTGGTTAATATTGGGCCCAAATATACCTGCCCCACATCGACCGTTTGCTCCCGATCTATCCGTGAACCAAGTGTCTACATCTGGATTGGCTTTGTAGTCATGCTTGCTCCTGTCCTCCCTAGTCGGTATTTGAACTTTGAAAGTCTTCACCAACTGGTGTTTTCTGGGAATCCTGTCTTGTTTTAGATTGAAAGGGTGTTTATCAGAAAGTCCCAGTCTTGTATGTCCAGTCCTGGTTTCCTTCCACTCACCCTGACATCTTAGTCTGTATGCTGTTTGCCTGGCTGTGTATTTGATCATCTGGTTTAGGGGCGGAGTACTGAGTGCTACTTGTAGCGCCTCAGTTGGTGTAGTTCTCATGGCCCCTGTTGCAGCCCTCAGGTATTCTCCCTGTAGGCTTTTGAGCAGGTTCCTTGCCTCCACCTTTTCCGCCCTTGACCACCAGACCACTGCTGCATACGTGAGTCTTGGTAACAATACCATCTTGTATAGCCATAAGGCTGTCCTGAGCATGATGTAAGAATACAAGGTGTACCATTGCGCATAATGACGACTGAATACTGGAGCAACCAATCAAATTTCGCCCCTAAATGTTGCACGAGATTCAAACGTAGCATTTTTCTTTTCTTTTCCAATATTAACATCTTGGTTGGAATAGCATCTTTTTTTTGCAAAAGAAATGCAAAAAGCGTTGCATTTCTTTGGCTGCTACATTCTTTAATCTTGGTTTTGTCCACTCCGTTATGAAACAATCATTATCGAAATGATTACTACATATCACTGCTACAATTAAATAATATATTTTATTTTAATATCTTTATACAGTAGTGGTCAAATTGCAAACTAACGAATGTTTAATTAATTATATCAACTTTACCCGCATCAACTTTTATATTTGTTTCTGTCTGTTGACTGGCAATGAGCCATTGCTGACGAATAATTTCGTCCTTAGGAAATCGAAAATATTTTATATTTTTCGATTTGTTGCCAGACGTACGACTAGTACAATACTTTACACAGCACGCTGGCATTTCTGCAAACTACTTATAAAATATATTGAACAAAACTAAACTAAATGAATAAATGATATTTAAATTAAAAAACGATATTAAACAAAACTAAACTAAATGAATAAACGATATTCGAACGATATTTTAATTAAAACACAATATTCAATATCAATATAGTTTGACAGCAAGGCTAGATTCGGGGAGACGCTATTAGCGCTATTTGTTTCGTTTTATCTTCGTCGTTCATTAGACGTGAGACAAGGACGTACCACACAAATGGCGCTAATAGCGCGCTGCCCAAATGCAGCCCTAGTCAGCTATGGATGTGTTCCAAAATTGACTGCCAGTACTGAAAACCTATAGTGCTCGTAACGTAAACTATAGATTTTCAGTACTGGCAGTCAATTTTGGAACACAGCCTATGCTGCAATGATACGCGGTCACGTGGAAGACCGAAGAAGCCATGTCACTTCTTAGCATTTGAGGGCGAACTCTGATTGGTTGAAGAGCAGAACTACTGCGCATCCTCGGGAATGGTACACCTTGTATTCTTACATCATGGTCCTGAGGTTTAGTCCCCAGTTCTTTCCCATGGCCTTTCTGCAAGCCCACATAGAGGCGTAGAATTTCTTCCTCTTTTCCTTGAGGTGTGGTTTCCAGCTCAATTTGGGATCTAGTAGGACCCCTAAATATTTTACTGAATTTACATAAACATTTACATATTTCTTCGCCCCAGAGCCTTAATGTCTCAATGGGTTCTGGTTTGTATTTTCTGGTGAAAATCATGGCCGAGGTCTTAGTGGGGTTTACCATCAGTCCCCTCGTCCTACACCAGTTTTGAACAATTACCAAGACTTCATCCATCGGTTCCTTGAGTGTCGAGAGGAAATTACCTCTTATGATAATGGCCACGTCGTCCGCGCATCCGTAGATTTCGAAGCCTGAATCCTTCAGTTTTGTGAGGAGTTCATCCATCACCAGGCACCACAGCAAGGGTGAGAGCACCCCCCTGCGGGCAGCCCGCCGCCGGTCTCCCCTCAACTGAGCTGTTGCCATGATTGACGGTCAGTCTTCTGCCCTTCAGCATGCTTTGTGTCCAGTCGATCAGCGATTCTGGAATGTTAAATCTGTTCATGGCGTCTTTAATCGACGTATTTGAGGTGCTATCAAAAGCCCCCTCAATGTCAATAAAGACACCTATTGCATATCCTTTTGCAGCCATCTGTAACTTCAACCCCGCTCACAAGATGATGCAGGGCAGTATCCGTAGATCTGCCCTCCCTATAGGCGTACTGAGATGGGTTCAGCGGCTTTGCAATAAGGTAGAAGTTTTTCAGATACCTATCAATGAGCCTCTCCAACATCTTTAAAACGAAGGATGTGAGGCTGATAGGTCTGTAATCCTTGGCCATCACATGGCCATTTTTACCTGGTTTTGGTATAAATACCACTCTGGTATCGCTCCAGGCTTTCGGAACGTGTCTCAGTGCTATGCTAGCCCTGAGCACTTTCGTCAGCGGGCCTACTAGGGCCTTTCTACCCTCCCTGAGTAGAACAGGGTAGATGCCGTCTTGTCCTGGAGTCTTATATGATCCGAAGGTTTTGATAGCCTTATAGCCCATTCAACTCCCTCAGGAGTCACCACCTTAGCTGCCAGTGTCCATTCTCTTGGTTTATATTTTTCCCCGGGTTTCTTGACTTTCTGTTGAGGTTCACAGTGTCTTTCCTGGAACCCTAGGAAGTGTGTAGACATGAGGTGTTTTAAACTTCCCTCTACTGTCTCGGTATAATCTCCGTTTGGGAGTTTAAGACATCCCAATCGTAGGGTATTGTCTTTGCTGAGGATTCTGTTTAGCCTGGATGCTTCTGAAGCGCTCTCAATGCTTTTACAGAAATCCCTCCAGCTTTTTCTTTTGGCAATGATTATTGCTTTGCTATAGCCGCGTTGGGCGTTTCTGTACGCTTCCCATTCGGCTGTTGAGTTCTTCCTCCTTGCTTTATTGAAGAGTCTTCTTACTTCTAACCTGTGCTTTGACAGCTCCTTGCTCCACCAGGGAGTTTTGGTTGTAGAATATTTCGGTCTCTCCAGGCAATTTCCTTCATAGGCTTCTTTTATCGCGTCACTTACAAACTGCGCCGCGTATTCAAGATTTTCTTCTGAGTGAAATCTGTTCGGGGCTTTCTTTAGGATGGCCTCCAGGTCCATCCTATAGCCTTCCCAGTTTGTAGTCCTTGGGTTTCAACCCCATTCTTTATTCACCATATATCTGAGACTGTAGCGAACCTGTGGTCAGAGCCCGAGGGCTCCCCAGAGACTCTCCAGTCCCGCACCAGGTCCGCCACTCTCCCAGTACTGATGGTGATGTCTAATACTTCTTGTCTTCTGCAGTCCATGAAGGTGGGTACCGTTCCTCTGTTTAGGATCATCAGACTGGCGTCCATAATGAATTTATGGAGGCTCTCTCCCCTCGGGTTTATGTTCGTGCTCCCCCACCCTATATGGTGGGAGTTTGCATCACAGCCCAATAGGAGTTCAAGCTCCCTCTCCTTCGCGTAGGACACCAGTTCTCTTACGTTTCTAGGTGGTGGTTCTTCTTGGGAGTCATAGGGCATGTAAGCTGACCCTATGAGTAGATCCAAGAACTTATCCTCATCGTAGTCCACCCTTGTCCGTATAACAGTGGTGTCTCCGTCGCTGAGCTGTGACATAAAAATAGCATTAAGTCCCTTAGTTACAATATAGGTCCTAATTTTGTTCTGAGTGTCTGCTTTATAGATAGTACCACAGCCACTCAGACCCATTATAGCGTTATTCAGGAGCCAAGGCTCCTGAATTATTGCTATTGCTGTCTGCGTCACAGCCATGCTCCTGGCTAAAATCGCCGAGGCGCCTTTACTGTGATGCAAGTTAATTTGGATTATTGGTACCGCGAGTCCCGCCATTTCTAAGCTGACCCGCTCGCACCGGCAGTCACTCCCTCCTTGCGTTCTTTGTCAAGCAACCTTACGGTTGCCCGACCCAGCCCGCAGACGGGTTTAAAACCACAGGTCTTTAGGACCTCCAGCGAGCGATCACCGATCAGAGCAGCGAAGTGGGCGCTTTTTGCGTCCCTACTTGCGCTCCCTTTCACGACGACCCACTCCCTGGCGCCCAGACCCGTGTTTTGTCTGTCGAGAAGCTTTATAGCTTCCTCGACAGCCAAATCCGACTCCTCCACATGCACCACCACCCGATGGCGCTTAGGTAGCTTCCCGGCCGGCAGCACATGCAGAGCAGTGCTTCCGATCTTAATCACGGTGGAAAGGCTTTTCAGCCAATCCACCGTCTGCTGGTTGGCGCTGCTAAAAATAACTGCGCCATCCCTCTCCCAGGTGCCAGTGAAGGTGGGCGCTAGCCCATCCTCGGGAAGTTCGAGGATGTGCCTCCTGACCAGTCGCCTGATCTCCTCCACCTCACTGGCTAGTTTTTTCTCAGGATATCCTTCTGGAACGAAGGCCATCCTGTTCATGCCCTTAATCGCCTGGGCATACGACCCTTGGTCAGTGACCTTGGGTCTCTTTCCCGGGCGATTCTCCGTCGAACTGGGCGTTTGGTGCACCGGTCTGGCACGCTTCTGCGTTCCCACCGTCGCACCACTCTCCCCGCCCGGCGGAGTAGGGGTGTTTGTAGGAGAAGGAGAAATGGCTTTCTCAGCCCTCGCCTTCTCCTTATTGTAGCGGCGCCTTGCAGCCCTGCTGTAGCGAATGCGGGACTTAGGTAGACCCGCACTTGCTGCTTTGTTCTCCTCCGGTTGTTCGCTTCCTAGGGAAGCCACCCCCTGGAGGACTTTGTTAAAGTTTGTTTTATTATTGGTCTCCATATTGATCCCACGAGTACCGCGGTCGCGCGATCTCACCCGGGCAGAGCCGCGAATGCCCGGGGCTTGGCTCCGTACTCCTGGAGTTCGCCCTGTATCCAGGAGGCACCGTTTGCGACGCAGCTCCCCCTGCGCCATGCAGCTCCAGGCACGGTAGCTCACACCCTAGCTTGGGGGGTTCCTCTTTGTTGGCCGCCCACGTGCCCCCCCCCTCCCCTGAGCGGGAGGACCCCGTTTGTGACCATAAGCCCCACCACCCGCCCCGGCACGGGAGTCCGCAGCCCCCGAGAACGCCAGGCGTACCTGGATGTGGTCAAATGTTCTCCCCGTCGGTTTTTCTACCTCGAGTACCTGCTTTCGCAGGTCAAATGTGGGCCTCGTGTCATTCACCGCGGGGAGTGCAGACCACGGGCACCCCAGGCGTCCCGCGACCCGCGGGCCCACGCCCCGCGACTACTTCAAGGTGGAAACCCTTTCGGGGGGAATTTTTACATAGATATATATGAAAAATACTTACAGTTCATGCTGAACGTGAGAATCCATGCTGATTGAAATCGTTTGAGTTACTGATGCTGTAACGTTGCACGAACCGCTTTTAAACTGTATCCCCCTCCAACGTTAGTAAAATTCGTAATCTCCAATCATTTAGCCACCACAGACGATATGTGTCGTATATTTTTTCCCCATCTTCCGGGTATTCATATAAATAACTGCTCAATGTGTTACAACATGTATTAATCTGCGCTTTTGTTTCAAATACTCTATTACACTCAAAAGTTTTCTGAATTAAACCCTTTTGCAATTCCCCATGTCTCGGACACCATGTACTATTGCGCGTCAGCACGTTACGGTAACCGAGTTCACGATTGCGAAGTAAATGCGGAAGCGATGAACAACGACGGTTAGACATCTTTGCACAGACTGATGAAAATATTTTCATCGACATTTATATATATTTAAAAAATGCAGCGTTTGCACTTATGCTACATTTTTGCAAAAGACACATACGGTAATGAAATCATTAATGTAATTCATTATTTTTAAAAATGCAACGTTTGCTAATATGCAGTTGCTAAGAAGAAATTTTGCACAATACAGATTTTTTAGACACATACGGTGATGAAATCATTAGGGTAATTCGATATTTAAAAAATGCAATGTTCGCAAGTTCTGTTTAAGATTTTATGAAAAATATACGTCCGGTGATGAGAGCAGTAATGTAATTTGATACAAATGCGACGTTATCAAATTGCACATTTAACAGTTAAGAGATGCATTGTTGCCAAATAGATTGATATAAAACGCAAAGATTTAGACGCATCGTGTCATTAGTCAATCAAGCGAAATGGAGCTAGATTTGATAGAGCAAGCAGCACAGCTGAATACCAGAGAAGAGTATACGTCGCGTGGGAACAGCGATGCGACGAATTTATAGAATCTCTGAAAGAACAGAGTCGGATCAAACGACCGCGATTATCGATCGGTAATAGACAATCAGTGATCGCAAGTATCGCGCGGCTCGAGAGATTGAAAGATTCAGTGCGCGGACGATTCGTGTACGTGGGCGCCGGATATGGACTCCGATGACGCGAGATAGAAACGGCGTTCGAAAGCCGTATTCTAACGGGCGCGGTGATAAACTCTAATCACATCGACCCTCGTCGATTCCTCGAAGACGCGAGTGAAATTGTGCTTGAGCGTGTGCAATGTGTTTTACAGAGATATGACTCTATAAAGATAAATACAGTATTTAATGGTGAATTCGTGGCGGGTGACAAACGCGCGAACAAGAGTATCGCCATACGGAACTTTGAAATATATCGATGCACCGATCAGCGCGAGTGGTACGTGTCACGCGTCATCGAGCCAATCCTGGCATCGCTCGAAGAGTTTCTAGAACGCGATAGCGGCTGGGCACTGTCGCGTATACTAAATTTAACAGTGAACGCGAATAAACTAAATCCTCTGCGCGCGGGATGTCACATCAAACTCCCGGAGAAGATTATGCTGAAGAGAGCGGTGATCAATGTGCAATCCAAAGACAATGCTTGTTTTGCATGGTCAGTGGTCGCCGCTCTGCATCCTGCCAAAAAAAATGTGAAACGGGAATCTTCGTATCCACATTACTCATCGGTACTAAATCTCACGGGTATTGAGTTCCCGATGACGTTGAGTCAAATTAAAAAGTTTGAAAATCTCAACGACATTTCCATCAACGTTTACGCCATCGAGGAGGGGATCATACCGATACGACTCGCCGACCAAAAGAGGACCAAGCACGTAAACCTCTTGAACGTGGAGGATGACATCGAGGGACATTCGCGCTGATCAAGAACCTGTCGTGCCTCGTCAGTTCACAAATCAGCAAAAAGGAGCATAAGAAATATTTCTGCGATAGGTATGTATTATAACAACAATAACAACAACAATAATAATAATAATAACAGTAATACTAATAATTTTATTTAAAAAAATTTTTTTTTTCCAGATTGCACTACTTTGGATCGAGCGCTAAATTGGAGCTCCACAGCGTCGACTGTGGAAAAATGAATGATTGTGCGATAAGGCTGCCGAGCGAGGACAAGTGGCTGAGCTTCAGCAATCACTGCAGGAAGGAGCGCGTCCCGTTCGTAGTCTACGCCGATTTGGTATGCGCATTGGAGAAAACGGCTAAAGATCCAACAACCTCCACGTATACGTACCAACATCACAACGTCTTCAGTATCGGGTATTACGTGTACTGCTCGTACGACAACTCGCTGTCAGGCTATCGTTTTCACCGCGATAAAGACTGCATATCATGGTTCGCGGATGAATTGAAAAATTTAGCACATAGTGTGCAATCTGTAATTTCAACCAATGTTCCCATGGATTTCACGCGAGACGACTGGGAAAAATTTAACAACGCCACGCACTGTCACGTGTGTGAGAAACCGTTCATGAAAGATGATAAGCGGGCACGCGATCACTGCCATCTCACCGGGCGATACAGAGGTCCCGCGCACTCAAATTGTAATTTCAATTATAAGAATTCGCGTTGCACACCCGTAATCTTTCACAATTTAACCAGTTACGACGCTCATTTCATTATCAAAGAAATTGCCACCGCGTACGAAGGACAGGTAGATTTATTACCGATAACTAAAGAAAAATATATATCTTTTACTAAACACGTTGATGACACTATAGATGATAAAAAAAATTGTATACAATTACGTTTCATAGATTCATATAGATTTCTCGCTTCTAGTTTAGACAAATTAGCATCTTTTCTTAGCAAAGACAAACTGCGGGTACTGCACCGCGAATTTTCTCATTTATCGGAAGAAAATTTTAATCCTTTAACATGAAAGGGTGTACTCTTTCCGTACGAGTATATTGATTGCAGTGAAAAATTGAATGAATCGTGCTTGCCGCCTCGCGATTCGTTTTACAGTTCATTGACAGACGACACGGTATCCGAGAGCGATTACGCGCATGCAGTCAACGTGTGGCAGCGGTTCTCCATCCAAACGCTCGGTGAATATAGCGATCTGTATCTAAAAACGGATGTATTGTTGTTGGCTGACATATTTGAAAATTTCCGTGATAGCTGCATTACGAGTTACGGGCTCGACCCCGCGTATTATTATACCATACCTGGCTTCACATGGGATGCCATGTTGAAGCATACAGGTGTAAAATTTGAACTGCTCACAGACATCGACATGGTCATGTTTGTCGAGCGCGGTATACGCGGTGGTCTGAGCCAATGCTCAAATAGGTACGCGCGAGCCAACAACAAATACATGTCGTCGTACGACTCATCGAAACCATCATCGTATCAATTGTACTATGATGTCAACAACCTCTATGCAAGGATGCCAATTCAGGGACGATTCGTGCCATCGGTACTAGCGCTATCGGTGGCATGGCACAACAAACAGCACTCACACAAGCACAAGCTCGTGTACGTGTGACTTGATAGCAGAAGCGTGACGATTATCGCTCTGTCCTTGTCGCACTAGTACTCTCCTTGTTCCCCTTTGGCGCGCTGAGAGCGAGCGAGACAGCGAGAGAAAATCTGAGAGGGAAAGAGAATTCTTCTCGCCGTCTCGCTGTTGTGTCCTTCAACCGTAATTTCTCGGAATCAAACGTCAGGCTACCGAAATATTTTCTCGAATGATTCGCGTATGTCAATCATATCGAGATTCTTATTAGGGAACATTTTAGATATATATTATATATATATGTATATATATATATAATATATATATACAGGGTGGCCAATTTATCTGAAGACATTGAAATATCTCGAGAACTATACATAAGATAAAAAAAGAAGTGCAACGAAAGTAGCTCGACACGAAGG
>NW_017278705.1:0-1749 GCF_001594065.2 Cyphomyrmex costatus | reverse complement strand
GGGGGGGGGTCAAGTTTGCTTTCTTTGGAAGGCAGCTTTTAAAGCGAACAAGTTTCATTAGCCACCTTTTTTTTGTTCTCGAGTTATTTCAATGTCTTCTGATAAATTTGGATTTTTATCGATTACAGCGCCACCTGTGAACCAAAATGTTAAAGTTCGTAGGTCAACTTGGCGTACTTTTTCCTGGAGAATCCAAATCTGCAATAAAAAATTGGGGTTCCTATTTAAGTTTCTTATGTCCCCCACCCCCACCCCGCCCCCGGGGGGCGGTAGGGGCCGAGTTTGGTATCATTGGATTCCCCCCTTCGTGTCGAGCTACTTTCGTTGCACTTCTTTTTTTATCTTATGTATAGTTCTCGAGATATTTCAATGTCTTCAGATAAATTGGCCACCCTGTATGTATATATATATATATATTGAATAATATTTTTAATTATAAGAGTTAAATCGCGCGCGCGTCATATGTGATACAGCATGCAACACTGGTCTGCTGGTTAGATATAGATAGATAGATAGAGGGAGATGATAGATAGAGTGAGACAACACATAAAGTCAAAGGCCCTCTATTATCGAAAAAACGAGATGGACATTTTCTCTGGTCGAAGATGACAACAATAACGACGTATCTTAAAATGAAACGTGAAAATTCACAAATCCGGACTTTGCGTCGCGATATCTCCGCTCGTAGGGCACGTAGAAAAAAAATGATAGCTCTTTTATTATACAATTTAAGTATTTGCTATCGATTGAGCATATGTAGAACTTGATCGGTTTAGCCGTTACTGAGATCTGATCATCTCGACCCCGAAAAATTCTCATTTTCGCGTAAAGGAGGCACAGCAGTGTCGCGCGCTTGGCTTAGCGCCGATACACTACCGTGTCTCCAGATTGCGTCGACTAGCAACGAAAGTGGTAGCAGTAGTGTCATACAGCAGTGTGAAAATTCTTTTGTTTCTTTAAAAAAAATTTTTTTTTAACTTTAAAATGAATAACTTCGCGAACTTTTGAAAATTACGTATAACTACCCGGTGGAGAGGGTAAGTGTTTTTCTAATTATATATGTTTTCTTATATTTAAATGTTTTTTTCTTCACATGTGCACGTAATGTGTCCTACACCTTAACGCTTTTGCGTACGGTAAATAGCCAATACCTTAAGCCGTTGAGTTGTTTCTCTAATCCCACTCTTCTGCGCAAAAACGTTTCTGTATAGGGCACATTACGACAAGCACTTGTAAAGAAAAATTATACCAATAAATTTCAACCTTTGAAAATTATCCCCAAAAATTTGTACTTTTCTAAATTAAAATGATTATCTAATAATGTAACATAATAATTTAAACTTTAATACTTCAAATGATATAAATTATTAACCACGAAAAGTAACTGATATATTATTAAATCCTAACATATCATTAAAATGAAAAGGTCAAGCCATGTTCAAAAATAGATTCTCGCAAATTAAAAAACCCAACAAATTTAAACCTTTGAAATTAACCCCAAAAATTTGAATCTTTCTAAACATGAATATAATTATGTTATTTTCTATGTTATGTACCACGAAAAGTAAATCTCGCAAATTAAAAAACCCAAAAAATTTAAACCTTCGAAATTAACCCCAAAAATTTGAATCTTTCTAAACATGAATATACATTATGTTATTTTCTATGTTATGTACCACGAAAAGTAAATGAAAACTACAAAAATTGAACCTATCAAAATTAAAACGATTATCTAACCACAAAATAAAA
>NW_017278704.1:0-269 GCF_001594065.2 Cyphomyrmex costatus | reverse complement strand
TATTTTATTTATGTAATTTTCCATTGTCTCTGAAGAAGGCTCAAAAATGAGCCGAAACATGTATATAAGAATAATTTTTGTAATAAATAAATTTTGCTTGATAAAAATCAGCGTTTGCGTAAAGTTATATACTGCGCTTAACTCCTAGTGCCCTTTTTCTTTTCAAGTTAATTCATTTATGTTTGTGTAACTTCATAAAATCTCAATGAGACCATTTTTTCAAATAGCGACTTGAAAAGTAGAGGTTTCAAACTGTAAAATGCTTTTTT
>NW_017278703.1:5605-6107 GCF_001594065.2 Cyphomyrmex costatus | reverse complement strand
AGCGCACTGTCCTTATCAATTACGAGAAATCCGTACTTTTGCTGCCAACATTTACGACACAAATCGCAGAAATCTTCGTATGGCATGTCAGTATTGACATGATCGTTGTACACGCGTTTCAGGTTGGTTGCATCCTGCTTAAACAGAATCAACAGATTTGCATTGTCACGTATAAGATGCTTCGGTATCTTTGCATAAGTCTGACAGAGATAGAAGCAGTCAACGTTCGCGTGGCGACCCTTTGCAAAATAATCTCTTATCGCGTCTTGCTTGTCGCATGCCACGTCATCAAAGATAAAGACTGAATTCGGAAGCGCCTCGCTCGGTGGAATGATCACGCTGTTTTGGAGAATGCAAAATAGTTTATTTCTTCGATCGGTGCTAATAAATTTTCGAGATATCGGTACTTTGGTTATTGCAGAGATTTCGAATAAACGTATACGTTTTCGAAGCGTACACCGTTCGGGCTCTCCAACAAACTTATCAGTACATTCGTCTTGCC
>NW_017278703.1:0-854 GCF_001594065.2 Cyphomyrmex costatus | reverse complement strand
AAAATGGAGAACATCAATAATTTGGTTAACAATATTGCTAATATCAACATGCAGGCTAGTCTGCTCAAAATTAAAAGTGATAATTTGGTGATCAGAGGACGCAATCTCCAAAGAGCCGTGACATGCGCTGGGCAGCGAACACCAGATACGCTGTCTGTAAATATAGACCTCAGTGCGGATAATCAGCTGCTAGAAAAAATGTAAGTTTAAAGTATTATTTCCATAACTAATTAATTAATTGATTAGTATTCGAGCTATTCGATTCTGTTTGACCCGTTAGAGTTATGACTGAAATAATTTATTAATTTTTCTCTTCCTATTTTTGAGTTGATATTTTTCGATTGATTCGGATTATTGATTTTATATTTATATTCTTTTATTCCAGACATGGTACAGTTAATATATTCGAAAAATTGAATAGATTGATGGATATTTTGCTGGCGTCGGCAAAACGATGCGAAAACGATGCCAATAGCGTTGGCCGAAAGTGTAACAGGAAGAGAAGATTGAATGACAACGATGAACAGTCCAATAATGATGATGATGATGAAGATGACGACGAAATGTCTATTGCCGTAAAGGGTAGAGCTATAAATTAGCATTATAAAAATTTTAAATATGTATGAAAAAAATAAATAATTGTCTGAATTTAAATAGCATTTCAGTGCTCTTCCTTCCATCCACCCATCCTTCGCGCGGTATCACGTTACATCGCGCCAGCGTTATCGCGACAGCCTCACCGCGTGCGACTTCGATAGAATAAATGAATTATTATTATTATTATTATTATTATTACTTAATTTAAAATATTAAGAACAATGTGAAGAATATCACCTCGTCGACTAGCCAACAGA
>NW_017278702.1:0-376 GCF_001594065.2 Cyphomyrmex costatus | reverse complement strand
CAATTATTTCGATGCGGAACAATCACTTGGATGATAAACATCATAAAAACATTTAAAGCATATCAATTTTTTACAGTTTGCAAAATGAATAAATGAAGGAGTACTACATACACCTTTATTTTTCCGTAAGTCCGGGGGGAAACATATTTCGTTGACGTTTCCAAACACATTTCTTTGAGGAATTAATTTTGATGCAAACCAAGCGTACTCGATCATATCTATAAAAGCTTTCGCTATTTATTATCTAATAGTTTATATATTATTATTATGACTCATTTATTATTTCAAACATTATTACTTGAATTAAAATTCTCTTAAAATTAAATTTAAATTAATGTTTATAATGTGATATTAAATTAAATTTTATATTTCAAAA
>NW_017278701.1:0-562 GCF_001594065.2 Cyphomyrmex costatus | reverse complement strand
TAATGATGATGACGACGTTTCTTAAAATTGAAACGTGAAAATTCACAGATCCGGACTTTGCGTTGCGATATCTCCGCTCGTAGGGCACGTAGGAAGAAAATGAAAGTACTTTTATTATAAATTTAAGTATTTCCTGTCGATTGAGCGTATGTAGAACTTGATCGGTTTAGCCGTTACTGAGATCAGATCATCTCGACCCTGAAAAATCTCCGTGTCGCGTAAAGGAGGCACGGCAGTGTCGCGCGCTTGGCTTAGCGCCGAGACACTACCGTGTCTCCAGATACACTCACGGGCAAGAAAGAGAGCGATTAAACTTTAGCATAATATTTTCGAATAGTGATAATTCAATAAAAAATCATTGTATTGAGATAAAATTAGCTGAAATTAAAGCTTGAACGTCCTTTTATAACCATGGAAATCAAATTTGAATCACATAAAATATATTACAAAATAGCGAATTTTGGAGGCAAATAATGAAAAACGGGAAAAAACATTTTTCCTTTAAACTGTTACACTGCTCAGGAGAATATACCACATGGCACAAAGGTGATATGAATCATTA
>NW_017278700.1:0-357 GCF_001594065.2 Cyphomyrmex costatus | reverse complement strand
AAAATCTCTCAATAAAATTACAGTAGCTCTGTTAGAATGCATTTTAAAATCATGAACCATTGAGTTTCACATTCCTTATAGCTTTGCGATTAAAATGACCACCTTACAAATTAAAAACGATAATTTGTAGTCGATAACATTTGTATTTTACGCCCGTTGAATTGAAAAATAAATTATGAACTTACAGAAATTTAATAAAAGTAGAATATGCACCAAGAGGGGATAATGGAGGTTTCACAATTTTCAATTTTGAAATTTTTTGTCATATCAAAGAATTAATATCACAAACACATAAAATAAAAAAAATTGCAGGTAACGAAAAGTGCACGGGACAATTAATAAGAAAGATATTTATCA
>NW_017278699.1:0-462 GCF_001594065.2 Cyphomyrmex costatus | reverse complement strand
ACTTGTAGAAAGAGTGACGTGCTGACTATTTCTATCAGTTTCAACGGCAGTTCTCGTTAGATCGCACAGAGTTCTATGCATTGCAATCATTTGGAAGCAGAGTTCCGTCCTCTAAATATTTTTAATCAATTTTTTAATACCTGAGTCCAGCACGACACTTGTAGAAAGAGTGACGTGCTGACTATTTCTATCAGTTTCAACGGCAGTTTTGGTTAGTTCTTACAGAGTTCTATGCATTGCAATCATATTTAAACAGAGTTCCGGCCTCTACATATTTTTAATCAATTTTTTAATACCTGAGTCCAGCACGACACTTGTAGAAAGAGTGACGTGCTGACCACTTCTATCAGTTTCATCGGCAGTTTTGGTTAGTTCTCACAGAGTTCTGTGCATTGCAACCATATTTAAGCAGAGTTCCGGCATCTACATATTTTTAATCAATTTTTTATTACCTGAGTCCAG
>NW_017278698.1:0-851 GCF_001594065.2 Cyphomyrmex costatus | reverse complement strand
TTCCGAATATATTCCTTCAAATACAAGTGATGTTTCATCTGTTTACTCGGATGTAGAAGATGATAACATAAAGAATAAAAACAAGAAAAATGTCTCTGTTAATAAATCTAATACATCTAGTGGTCTAGATGTATCTAATCTTCATTCGCCAGAAACGAAAACGTGTAACGATACTGAAATGTATGTCATAGAATCATCAGGAAAACAAACACATTCAAAAAGAAATTGTTGTTATTACTGTAAAAAGCTACAGAGCAAGTTAGCACGTCACTTAGAAACTGTACATTCTAATGAAGAGGAAGTTAAGAAGTTTACGGTGTTACCAAAGGGAAATTATGAAAGAAAGAAAATAATAGAAACTCTTCGACGATATGGTAATTTTCAGTTTAACACTAAGAAAGAGATCAATAATGGAGAACTTATTACATGTAGGCGACCAAACAAAAAATGGCAGAGAAATGCAAGTGATTTCTTACCTTGTGGTAAATGCAAAGGATATTTTTCAAAATTATCTCTTCGACATCATTTTCGTCGTTGCACTGGACGTAATAGCAAACATAATAAATCAATAATGGTATTGGGCCGCACTATTGTTGCAAGAACTCACGAAGTAGCTAATAAAATTCTCAGAACAATTGTCTTCCCCGTATTACGAGACGATGAAGTAACTCGTGCAATTAGATACGATCAATTAATAATTCTGTATGGGAATAAACTTTGCTTGAAATATAGACTACAGCATCAACACGACATGATTCGATCTCGATTACGATTGATAGGACGTTATTTGATAGCCCTCAGAACAAAAGATGAAAATATCACTAATTTTGCTTCGTTATATGATCCGAAAT
>NW_017278697.1:0-727 GCF_001594065.2 Cyphomyrmex costatus | reverse complement strand
TACATGTATGGTTTATTTCGAGGACATGTATATAATAATAAGCAATGGGTCATTATGAGGACACATACATATTTACGTATGGATTATTATAGAGACACGGATGTATAAAATGAGATAAAAGTGTTTTTCAATATAATTTCACCACAGCAATATCATCTGATAGCTATAATTGGTAAATATATTATATTTATCATAATAATTATCGTTTTATAAGAATGGTTACTTTTGAGGACTTTTAAACTTTAACACGGAATACAAATACTTCATACATAAAGATGAAGAAGATGTATCCAGAGAATGAGATGAATTCATGAGAGAGAATGAGAAGGCATAAAAAGGGATCATAAGGATAGCGCGTTTACATCCCTCCAATAGGTTCAATTACTTTTCATTCCGGTAATTATACAAAATACCCTCACTACCTCCGATTTCGATAAAATTCTGCTTATTCGATGCGTTTTTGCATAAAACGAAAGAATCTGACAGAAATAAGTGTCGCTCTGCCCTGCGAACCGAGATATTAAGCGTTAAAGTTAACGACCATTCAGGTTAGGAGCAGGGCAGAGCGACAAGGATAAGTATTATAATATGTACATGTATGGTCTATTTCAAGGACATGTGTATATGTATATGTCCTTGAAATATATAGGCCGTACATGTTCAGTAACATATATATGTATTTATATTGAGAGACACTTATTTCGGTCAGATTCTTTCGTTTTATGCA
>NW_017278696.1:0-491 GCF_001594065.2 Cyphomyrmex costatus | reverse complement strand
TATATATTGTAGTTACGGAGATCTTAGGTGACAACCGATCCGCTTCGGTGAAACGCATACTCTTCCTTTTTGTGCCAACCTTCGGTTGGCAGCAGTCGGTCGTAAAAATAGAACAAATGTAATAGAGACCTATTAATATAAATTGTTTCATAGGATAATACTGAGTTGTAACAAAGACTTGATAAATAATAAATTATTTCATAGAGTAATATTGAGATAAGCTTTGACGTATGACGTGACTTATTATATTATGTACATTGCCATATCTTTCGAAGAAGATAAATGTGTACATACCGTCGAACGCCAAAGCTTGTGCGTTACTTACGTCTACAACTTATGTCTAACGTAAAATTATATACAGACGGCAGTGCTTGTACTCGCCCAACCAGAAATGATAACGGAATTGACGTTCATTCAACGTCGAAATCATCAAATTGACGTGGAATCGACATCGATTCAATATCGAAATCATCAAATTGATGTTGAATCAA
>NW_017278695.1:0-593 GCF_001594065.2 Cyphomyrmex costatus | reverse complement strand
AATACTATTATACATATTACCATGAAAAATGACTCACATATTATTGAAGGTGCCAGGTTCATCGAAGTAAACATACACCAACAGTTGCCAATTTTACGTCTGACTTGAATACCTCATTATATGTATGCTAAGATTTTTTACCATTTCATTATCTTCCAATAATAAAGATGTATTACGCTAAAGTAGACACACAATATGGTAAAACAATTTTATAAGAATTCTTTTAAAATTAATATTGATCTTTTGTGATTCATTTTTAAAATATAAAAAACTGTTATTTTTATCTCTCACCTAGAACACTATATTTGATTCAAGATTTTGGAGTACATAAGAATTCTTTTGAATTAATACTGATCTTATGTGATTCATTTTTGAAATCTAAAAAACTGTTATTTTTATCTCTCACCTAGAACACTATATTTGATTCAAGAGTTTGGAGCACATGTGTGTGAGTTAACCAGTTTTCAATCACGTGTATCTTCATTAATACACATTTACAAATTATTATTATAATTAGTAAATATATATACTGAATGATGATGTTCGTAGACTCGTAAGATTTAAAATCATAGAAAGTGACAATGCCTACTCGA
>NW_017278694.1:96518-98970 GCF_001594065.2 Cyphomyrmex costatus | reverse complement strand
CGTACCTTCCCCGCGCACCTCACCCCCCCTCAGAGCTCCCGGATCTGAACCGGCCTACTCTATTTACTCGATGGCAAATCAATAAGTTCTTAGAAAATCCATCAGAGAGCACTCGTAGTGACATGTCACATTACTTTTTGACAAGTAGCATCTTTCAGGTGATTACTGTCAAATTTCGAGCAAAATTCAAGAGGTTTCATTTCTGTAGATTAAAGCAAACAACCTTTGTATTTTTTGCAAAATGGGAAAAAACGTGTTTCGTGCAATGATCAAACATCTACATATGAAAGGTTTAACGCCGAAAGAAATTCAAAGCCAAGTTGGATAATGTTCATAGCACATTTGCACTAGCGTTTGCGACTATACAATTGGGTGAATGAATTTAAACGTTGTCGTACATCAACATGTGATGCACCTCATTCGGGATGTCAAATTGAGGCTGCTACATCAGAAATCATCGATTAAGTCCACGATATTGTTTTGACTGATCGACGAGTGAAAGTGCGCGAGGTTGTTAAGGCCACAGGCATACCATGGCACAGTGATTTCAATGTTGCAAGAATAATTGGGTATGAAAAAACTATCGGCAAGATGGGTGCCGCGTTTGCTAACTGTGGACCATAAGCGCGACCGTGTGACAATTTCAAAACAACATTTGGCGATGTTTCAACGTAATCCAGATGAATTTCTGTGTCAATTCATTACTGTGGACGAAACATGGATTTATTACTTCACACTGAGACAAAGGAGCAGTCAAAACAATGGACTTCACCGGATGAACCAGCTCCGAATAAGGCGAAGACTGTGAAAGGTGATGGCGACAACATTTTTTGGGATGCACGCGGTTTAATTCATATCGATTACCTTCCGTTGAAGCAAACTATCAATGGCGATTACTACGCAGCCTTATTGGACCGTTTCAATAATATTTTGAAGAAAAAACGTCCCCATTTGGTGAAGAAGAAAGTGCTTTTCCATCAAGACAATGCACACGTGTCCGGCATCGATGGCTAAATTCAACAAATTTCGCTACGAATTGCTTCCCCATCCAGCATATTCGCCAGATTTAGCCTCCTGCGACTATTTCCTGTTTTTAAACCTGAAGAAATGGTTCGGAAGAAAGGGATTCACCATCAGAGAGCAGCTCATTGCCGAAACAGAGGCTTATTTTGAAGGGTTGAACAATTGATGTTATTCGGATGGCTTGAAATAGTTCGAGAATCATTGGATCAAGTGTATCGAGCTGAAAAGGGACAATGTTCAGAAATAAAAATGCATCGATCAAAAAAAAAAGTGTTTTACTATGTTTTTCTAAAAACTTATTGACTTGCCCTCGTAATATTAATTATAAACAATAATATTAATACTCTAAAAAATTCAGATGTGAAATTAACATTTGAGAGTGAAAAACGCAATAATTATAGCGTAAGCATTATCACTTGTTCTTTATTATTTATGAAGAAATATTCTTAAATAAATAGTACGTTTCGACTCTATTTTGAGTCTCCTTCAGCGAGAGGAGCAACACAATGGATATACATATATCAGTCAATTTTCTTTCAAATGACAGCCACTTCTGAATTGGTAGATCCAGAATGCAGATTAATGTTGCATATACTCTGTGATGTTAATAACTAAATTTCACTAAAAAAGAAAGTAAACATTTACAAAAGGGGACCACTCTCCGATGACCTTGACCTTGACATATGTTGTCAAGGTCATGACTTTGAGTAACCTCCAACAGGTTTTAGTCGCTCGTCCTTTGTTAAAAAGTTATTAACAATCATAGTTCTAAAATATACGTTTCATTTCTGCTATATGTATACGTATGATATCAAGTACTATTCTACACCTTTCCCTGTTCAGAAACGTTAAACTTTCCACGCGAGGTTCCCCCCCCCCCCCCCCTGCACAGGAGCACACGACTTCTACGATTGTACTGTTGCTATGATAGTACTGTCGGGGCCATGGACGTATGAAATATATGGACGGAGCGTAGAGTGCTAATATGGACGCGGGGAGTAAGGTCTGAGGGATGAGGGGTAAATGATAGCGTCGCCATCTTAGTACCTCGGATTTAGTGTCTAGGTTTACGTCGCATGGCCATTACCTGACGTGAACCGAGAACGTTGACATTGGTCAATAACCAAAAAATTTCAATTTACGTTATTTATTCGTACACATATATTGTTATATATTCTCATTTGTACTCATTTTTCTAGTTTTTGGAGTGATAAAGCTTTTTTCATTCGTTTCAAGAGATAGATATCGATTACACTCCGTGAAATTATCTGTCGCAGCCATTTTTGTACCTCATATCCGTTATGCTAGACATTTCATTCCCCTCACTCTTTGTGCCTTACCCCGGAGGCGCTATGCTCCGTCCAGGTATTTTATACGTCCATGGTCGGGACAGACCTCTGTGTGGGTGCGGGGGGGGGGGGCCAAAGGC
>NW_017278694.1:87425-96364 GCF_001594065.2 Cyphomyrmex costatus | reverse complement strand
TTCTCGTGGAAAGTTCAACGTTTCTGAACAGGGAAAGGTGTAGAATAGTACTTCATATCATACATGTATAGCAGAAATAATACGTTAATTTTGAAACTTTTTTTGTTAATAACTTTTTAACGAGTTAGGTCCGACGGTTAAAACTTCCTCAAGGTCACTCAGGATCATGACCTTGACAACATATGTCAAGGTCAAGGTCATTGGAGGAGGCTCCCCTAATCTACATTTTTACACTTCTTAATATTAGAACAAGGTCTTTACATATATCTCAATAATAGTTAAGTAGATGAGATAAAATCTTATGAAAAATGAGAACGTTGCGTCGATCCGTGCTGTTAATTCCACTGATTATGGTACACATAAATAAATAAGTAAAATACATAAGTAACAACTATATGGACCAATGTAGAGGAGACCATGGCACCATGGGTCACGGTTTTTACCTTTTACAATTTCTTTTATGTTGTTTTTGTAAAGTATAATATACTTATTACGAGTTATATACGTAAGTCTACACATCTTTCTGCATTTTCTCTGCAGTGCAGATAGTCATTGTTTACTTTAATGATATATTTCACTGTCTTTTATATACTAATAAGTATTTAGAACAATTTGCATAGCTTCAGAATTGTATATGCATAAAAAAATATGTAATCTCGTATTTTACGCGTGTCTTTATGATAAAATTGTAATTAGATAAATCTCTTTATACATATGGTTATGTATAAACTTGCAAAATTGTCTGGATAGAATAGATTATTATTAAATAAAATTAAATTAGTTAATTGGCCAAAGATAAATTAAATTGGGCAATACGAATTCTTTTATATTCTTTCAGAAAACGCGATAAAGATGTTTAGAAAATACAAAAGAAGGCTGTCTAAGGATACATGTGTCTGATATGGTACTCTGGGTATGGAATACCAGGGTCATTTTTAAAAATTTTTTTTCGATTTTTATTTTAAAGACAAATCAATATTTATGAAAAATTTACAATAAATCTTAAAGTATATAAATATAATAAATTATAAGACTCTATGTGTATAAAACAAAGTATAATAAAATAAGGGCAAGTAACAACAAACAATTCAAATTTAAAAAATAATAATCATATTGTAAGATAACTGTGAGATCTTGCTATTGAAAAAGTGTGCTGTGGTGAGGATGTTGGTTGTCAGGATGGATCAAACCTGCTTCGGAATGAATGTGGTAGGTCTAAGTAAGAATAAACGAGAACATTTATTTCACTCACTTCACTTCCTTTTACACAGATTGTTTGCCAAAATCGTAGATCACTGACGGTGTCAAGGATAGATTACCAAAGTGTAACATAACGTTACCGAATCCGCGGGGGAATAGCGAGATCTAAATAATCGAACAAAACGACTAACGCGCGCTCCGTATTGTTCGGCAGCTATCACGAGAGTGCCCAAATCTCATCTCCTATCCACGGCGTTCGGTTAGTTGAAATTCCATTGAGGTCGTCTGAAAGTCGCGCTCTGTCTTTCTTTATTTCTCATTCTCCTTGTTCAACAACCTTTCGCGCTATGTATTCGTTCGACGCGATCGACAATATTATCCGACCGATTTGACTTGACTATAAAAACAGGTCGGAGCAACGTGGTAATCTCGAAATATCTTACAATATGTAAATTAAGTAACAAAGATGTTGAATATAATAACTAAATAAATGAATAATACATACGTTTCGACTCCGATCGGGTCATTCTCAATGTTACATTTAAAAAAATCTTAAAACGGTGGTTAAATTACAAAAAATAGTTTCTACAATAAATTAATTAAATTAATCAAGTAATAAAGTCGTCGTAATTCTGATTCCGTATTTCTCGCTCTGTTCAATGTTGTAAGTCAGAAGTTAACAATAAAAAGATCATCTAAGTAATGGTAATGAATTAGAAAATTAATATTAAGTCGCATAAATTTATAATTGTAAATATACAGGGTGTCCAGTAAAGAGACGATTTCCTTTTAAGGGGAGATTCTTGAGATAATTTTAAAACGAAAATTCTAATACCAAAATGTTGAGGCTATAATATCTTTTGAATTATAAGCGTTTAAAATTAACGAATCATATCGTCTAAAGTTGGCGCGCTCAGGAGCGGCACAACGCAAAGTACTAAACGCGAAAGCTGACTCTTATTGGAAGTTGTTTTGCATATCTGCTCATAACTTCACAACTTTCTTTACGTGTGAAAGATGTACAAATAATTATAATTGTTTATAATTAATGATTTTATAATATTCATACAAATTCCTTGTTCCTTCTTTATTATTTTAATAAAGATTATTTTAATAAAATATTTAAAGTGTATTTGAATAATGCATTTATATTAAGAAGTATCAATAGAATAAAATCTTATATTCATATATGTAATCTCTTAAAATCAATTGACAAAAGAAATGATAAGTTTTCGCGTTTAGTACTTTGCGTTATGCCGTTCCTGAGCAAGCCAACTTTAGACGATATGATTCGTTAATTTTAAACGCTTATAATTCAAAAGTTATTATAGCATCAACATTTTGGTATTAGAATTTTCGTCTTAAAACTATCTCAAGAATCTCCCCTTAAAAGGAAATCGTCTCTTTACTGGACACCCTGTATATGTGTGTACCTTAGTTAAACAAATAAAAAAGAAGATGAGAGAAGCGTGTTTATTGTCATCCATTTCATGATGGCACAATTTACTTTCTTTAAAACAATTTTGCAAAAGACACACATATAAATAAAAAAGTAACGCTTGTTATATTTAAAAAAAACAACAAATGATGATGTTAAAATACGGTATTAAAAACAAGCAACAATATAAAAGATGACCATTGTTACGTCCGGGTTTTTTGAGTTCGCACTTTATCCGCGCTCCGGACGCGGCGTGTGGGATCGTTCGGCGAGACTAACAATAAGCCAAGTGGTCTCGAGATTTAAAGTCGGGCTCGAGCTTTTCCCGAGATTTGAAATATTGAGTTAACATATAGAGTAAAGAACTTAGAGATGGAGCCGATAGGAAGACGAAGAGCGACTGTGGGCCGAGCGGAAACGCACGTCGTCTCTTCGTCGTTGCCGGCCCATGGGCTGTCGAATAAATCGAGAGCCATTATGTTCGACAGAAAATGGATTGAGTATCCCGAGTCGAAATTTTGCTCCTATTTTAAACCTTAGTTTTACGGATGTATGTAGACTCTAGAGGTTTTATAATAGGTTTTAATCTAATGAATTGAGCTCCTACGTTGAAACTCTAAATGCCAGTTATCGAAAAATTTCTTACTTTTAGGTTTAAAAAAGGTTATCTACAATACCTCTTAAAACCCTTCATAGATCCTCCTCGAATTTATAGTTTAGGCTGCGCGCGTGCATGCAGCTCGCTATATTTTAAAAGAAATTAACGTATACGAAAAAGTATATAAGGAAATATTATAGAGCTACGTATATTATATAATATTCTTCTAGACTTTTATTAATTCTTAGTTTTTCGTACACGTTTCTTTTCAAGAATAGCGAAGCTAATATGCGCGGCTATAGAACTGTAAATTTGTAAAAAATCTTTATATTTTAAGATACATTATACGATATCTTAATTTATAAATTTACAATTTAAAGTCACAAAAATATTTCCAAGGCATGTAATCAAAAAACATCCTCCCTCCTCTTCCTCTCCCTCCTCCCTTCCCCACTACTCATCTTTTTCGTTTTATTTCACTATCTTGTCATATAATATGGATTTTTCCCATAAAATATATCGTTATATTAACTAGTCTTTAAAAATTCTATCTCCAAAGATCTAAGAGGTACCATCCTTATACTTATTTAATTCTAATGACATGTATCATTTGTATGTATGTATTGTGACGTTGCAGTTTCGTTGCATCGTCGCAGCGAATGACCCTTCGCCGTCACATAGCGCGAATGAGCGCATGACCCGGGCCGGGAATGGCGAGCAAGCGAAATCTCCAGGGGCCGTAATTAGCGATTTAAATATTACTTTCTAATCCCCGCAATTTATTTGTATGAAACGAGTGGCGCCTCACCGCTGGAAGAATCCAGCGGACCTCGACAGCGAGAAGCGAGCGACATCGGAAGAAAGAGAAAGAAGGAAGCCGCGGCCAGGGCCGAAGCAGCGGCCGGGAGGACGAGCCCGAAAGAAGCGAGAGCAGCCGGAGGGCCGGGCGTCCGCCGAACAAGGAGGGAGCACCCCGAGGAGGCGCGGGCCCGACGAAGACTACTGCCGTGCAACATCCAGCGAGAAGGCGGGCAGTCGGCAGCAAGAAATAAGCTGCCGGCACAAATTAAGTCCACGGGGTCTCCAACTACCCCAAAGGACCTCGCTGGGCACGGCCCTGTTCGCGAAGGATCGCGAACCCGAATATTGGTCGCGGAAAAGCGCGGCGCGGCTGCGCGCCCCTCGGAGGGGGTTGGCGTATTGATCGCGCATCGATCGCGATCTCGTTTGCTTTTCGTTTTCGGCGACTAACAAGAGCGGACGTCTCGGCCCGTTGACGGCGATTAGAGCTACCGGCGTAGCTAACGAGAGCGTGACGAGGCCAGAGAGAGAGACCGCCCAGGGGATCAGGACCCGCAGATTATCGGTGAGGTGGCTCCTCGAGCTCAAATCTTTGTAAAGTCGCATGCATTGGAGCGAGGGATTCTCGCGTTCTGTAGTCAAGTGCCGTTAGTGTAATTTCGCGAAGCCGCCATTGACGGCATCTTGGTGTAGAGAAAATTGGGCAAGGCACTTGGCGTCAAGCGTGAGAGGCTCTCGAGCTCGCGCGAATAAGTCGGCTACCGGGGAATTGGAGTAAAGACAAAATTGCGGGCCTCTTGGAGATCGCGACGGCCGAGAGCGGAAAAGCCCGTGCACGCGTGGTGCATGTTCGCGGGACGGCGGCGCACAGTGGGGAAAATCAAGAATTTACTGTTCAAAAATCGCTACGGACCGTAATTCTTAACCGATCAAGATCATTTTTTTTTTAAATTAATTGTAAATAAATGCTAAAGAAAACTGTGGAGTTAGATTTTTAAAAAGGGTCCCTTGAAATGTGCAATATTAATAATTATCTGGAAATTACTGTTAACCACAGGAGTTGAATTATTTGAATTAAAGTTATTATTGCACTAAATTACATTACATGAGGATTTTCGAACTCAGTTACTCACAGTTACTCCTATTTCAATAAATTTTTCGTTTCAGGATCAATATTTTTAATTTTTTTTATGCATAGTCTCCTATAAAAATTTATGACTAGATCTGAAGAAGTTAGGAGCATAATATGAATAAGTTTTATAATATAAATTTATAAAATAAATAAATATATTATAATATATAATAAAATGTGAGTCTTTTTTTTATCCATGGTATTACATGCCCGTTACAGTTCATAAAATACTTTTACATGAGAGTGATGTTATTCGACATTTTCATCTTGTGATTAGACAGTTATTAGAGGAAGCTGCAGATGCTCGGAATAAAGATTTTAAACGTTTCCGTCTTTACAATAATACAAGAAAATGTTCCGCTTTATTAGCAAACGAAGATATTATACACAAGCTCCTAATTCTTCCGATCCAGTCATAAATTTTCATAGGAGACTATGGATTAAAAAAATTAAAAATATTGATCCTAAAGCCGAAAATTTATTAAAATAGTAGTAACTGTGAGTAACTGAGTCCGAAAACCCTCATGTAATGTAATTTAGTGCAATAATAACTTTAATTCAAATAATTCAACTCTTGGTTAATAGTAATTTCCAGATAATTATTAATATTGCACATTTCAAGGGACCCTTTTTAAAAATCTAACTCCACAGTTTTCTTTAGCATTTATTTACGATTAATTTAAAAAAAAAATGATCTCGATCGGTTAAAAATTACGGTCCGTAGCAATTTTTGAACAGTAAATTCTTAATTTTCCCCACTGTGCGGCGTGAGGGTGAGCGTTTGAGGGCAATTATTGCTACCGATTTTCGTTATCGGTGGCACGTGAGTTGTAGGTGATTGTCGCGTGGATTTACGGCGTGAACGCCGTGTCGAGTCTTCGGAAAAATTGTCTATATCGGGAGCCCTGGAACGCTGACCTCACGCGGAATACGCTGTTCAATGTTATGTTATAGAGCGACGTTGGTGTGAGTGCGAAGTCGCACACTTCGCGTCCTTGTATTGTATGAGAACTGTTGACGTTGTTTTGAATCGCGAGGAAGTAAAGTATTAATATTTTATGCGGCCTACTGCATCTACCTATTGTGAAACCTAAGGTTCGCAGGCGAATAATTACTGTAATTTTGTATGTTCTCGTTTATAGTAGTTCGCCCGGCGCGTGCCGGCTATTATAATCTTGCGTTAACTCTAGTATAATTCGACATAATTTTATCTGTTCTCTTCGGCATTATTTTCGGTCACGTCACTAGGCTGTCTTGCGACGTTAAGTACTGAATGGCCTTATTCGCGGACGGGTTATAATTTATCGCGTCGGTCGTTGACTGATTTAATTTTGCTACTGATCTCTCGCGTCATTGGATGTTGCATTGTCGTCGTTAGTATTGCGAAATAATTCGTTCTTGCGCGTATTTGATTGAGTTAATTTTCGTTTAGCCAAGAGCATAATTTTCCTTGCGGGTTCGCAGCGCTCTAGTTTATTTTGTTGTTTTTTTTGTTAATCTTTCAACGCGCTATCAACGCAATATTATCGAGTCATCTATTTTGTCTTTTTTTGTTATTAATAAACCCGCTTATTGTTACTTTGATACTGCGAGTATGATTTTCGTGTTCTCGTCGTATCTTTCCTCCTAAATTTCCTTGTATCAACGCAGCCCTTGTCTTTTCCCAAGATCCTGCCCCTCTACCGTTGATTGAGTCAGCGCGGCCTAGCCGCGTAAGAGCGAGAATTTCCGGAATTTTCGCGTATGTTTCGCGTTTGGTGGTGTCGCGTTGGAAATTCGAATTTTTCGCGAGGTCGACGTCGCCATTAAGGACGTCTGGCGCCCAACTTTCGCGTTTCGCGATTCTCGCTCGGCCGCGTGAGCCTTAATTGTTTTTCAACCTGCGACGTGCAAGCGAATAACGTCGCAGTATAAACTTACCTTTTTAAAAAAAAGGTAGAAAAAAGTGCTAAGAGTGGGTGCTGCTGGTCAAAAAACGATTTGGGCCAGTTTCACCAACGACAATTACTTAATCGACTGTAAAACTGACCAATCACATTTGCTGTTTCGTAGAACCATCTTCAAAAACTTACGTGATATTATCCTTATTTACTTAATTCTATTGACATGTATCATTTGTATAAAAGATTTGATATCAATAGTCGGCGCCAAGTTATTCTACCATATTACTTACTTAATTTTAGTGACATTTATCATTTGTATACAAGATTTGATATCAGCAGTCGGCGCCAAGTTAAATTCTACCAAATTAAAAAGTAAAACGCAAGTGGTACCTTTAATCTTTAAGAATCCATATAGTACTATTATTTAAATTCTACTAAATTAAAAAGTAAAACACATGTGGTACTATCTTCATCTTCATACAATGAAACCTAAGTATATGCCTTTGTATTCTTATTAAAAGATCTTTCTATTCGAAACCAGTGATTTAATTCTTCTTTAAAAAAATTATATCACAATTAATTAAAAAACAAAATGAAAAAAATTTAAATAATACGTATGCGTGTGGACTCTTGAAATCCAAAATATCAGTTGTCAAAGGGTAAATGAGAGTACAGCGTGATTGTTACGCAAAATAAATTAAATAGATTTCTTCGAAATCAATTTATTGAAAAATTAGAACGTTTCGGTTCATTTCGAACCATCCTCAGCCAATCATTCAACATTTAAACTTAAATTCTACTTAATATGATCCTTCTTAGATATGTCACAACCAATTCCCAAATAAGATGTTCCAATTCTAAAGAATTATAATTAATACATTAAACTTTTTTGTTATTATTAATATATTAAACGTAACATATCTTAACAACAACCAAAAAACTGACAACAAAAAATTTAATAGAAAAATAGATTATTTAAATAGAAAAAT
The DNA here is from genome assembly GCF_001594065.2 of Cyphomyrmex costatus. Classification (NCBI taxonomy): domain Eukaryota; kingdom Metazoa; phylum Arthropoda; class Insecta; order Hymenoptera; family Formicidae; genus Cyphomyrmex; species Cyphomyrmex costatus. Next base: position 88,323 of record NW_017278694.1, on the reverse strand, counting down.
TTTTTATGTAAAAACACTTCGCGCTGCTGGAGCGAATAAGAAAAACAATGAAAACTATCTAAAAGACTATAATAATTAATACAAATATATGTAAAGGTAATGATAATTTAAAATTATAGTAATCATATTCTAAATGCTACATTTAATAAATATACAGCTTACTTTTCTTTTTTTATGCATTTCACTCGCATATTCTGTACGCGAATATACATACAGACTGCATACTTTAACTCTCGTAGTTTCTAATCTCTTCTATACTAAATGTTTCATATATAATTTTATTATGACGTTATTATATTGGGATTGAGATACAATTCACTCGCACATACATATAAACGAATATATACACACTATATACTTTAATTGTTCTCGTGAAATGTTTCTTATCTTTATTATTGTATTTTATTACATCGAGATCGAGAACTTGCAGCGCGAAGTGTTTTTACATAAAAAATTTTTCTATTTAAATAAATTTTTTTCATTCTGTTTTTAAATTAATTGTGACTTAATTTTTTTAAAGAAGAATTAAATCACTTGGTTTCGAATAGTAAGATCTTTTAACCTTTTAAGGACGGGACTGGTCGATATATCGACCACTTCGGTATCATATTATTTTCGAATTGTTTCGGGGGTAATATTATACAGGGTGATTCAAAATAACCTTTTGTCCTTAAAGGGACGTATTCTTGGCGGTATTCTAAGACGATTTTTTTTTTTGGCAAAAATTCGTCCTAAGCTTAGTTTTTAAATTATAAAGAGAAATAGTTAGCGTATCACAAGTCGAATACAGAAGGTAACCAGGGGCGGCGACGCTCACCGATGCATGCGGGTACTTACGGGGTCTGTCAGGCTCAACAGTACACACGCCTACAGTTTACATTCAAATTCTCTCTCTCTC
>NW_017278694.1:83600-84653 GCF_001594065.2 Cyphomyrmex costatus | reverse complement strand
AAATAAGACGAACGATCGATACTGCGGTCAATAATCCTTCGATCGTCAGAAGCGTTATCAGCAGAATGGCAGCATATACATACGAAGAATACTACGACATGCTAATGGCACTTGGAGAGTGCCAGGGACAGCATTATCCTGCAGCAAGAAGATATGCGGAACTTTATCGAAATCGAGCAAGATATCCATCGGCCGCCGTTATACTTGCAGCAGCTCAAAGATTGTTCGAAACGGGAAGCGTTTTACCGAATAAAAATGACTGCGGTAGACATCGCGACAAAAGAAATGCGAGAAATGTGGAAACAATTCTCCATGATGTCGAACAAGAGCCTAAAACAAGTATACGGATCCTGGCTCGACAGCACGGTCTGTCTTACTCCACAGTACAGAGGATGCTGAAAGACGAAAAACTGCACGCTTATCATTACAACCTTGTGCAACACCTACGAGAAGAAGACTGTCCTCGTAGGAAAAGATTTTGTGAAAATTTTCTAAGAAGAGTAGACGAAGAGCCGGAATTTCTTTCTGGTGTGATATTTAGCGACGAATCGCTGTTCACACAAGAAGGAATGTTTAACTCTCATAATATGCATATGTGGAGTGACGAAAATCCTAGAGTCACTCGACTCAGAAATTATCAAGTCCGATGGAAAATTAACGTCTGGGCAGGCATCATAGGTACATAAACAAGAACAAAATCAATACAAATAAAGATAAGCTTAATAATAAAATCTAGAAAACTTTACATGTTTCGACTCGTGGATTGAGTCTTCTTCAGAAGTAACCAACAGTAAAACATCGTACAGAAAAATCATTGATGAAAAAATGATGCATCCAACACCAAGATAAAGAAATTATTATAAGCGATTGATAGATCGATAATAAATCTTGATACATGGATACATCAGCACACAATTCTCAAATAAAAGGTTTACAAAATTGTCGAAATCCATAATGAATCCGCTAGTCTTATTCAACGACAAGAAGGCAGAAAATTAACACGTCTGCACGATACAACAATTAGCCATGATCTAAAAAGGAAACAGCACAGCA
>NW_017278694.1:80163-82481 GCF_001594065.2 Cyphomyrmex costatus | reverse complement strand
TGTGTGTGTGTGTGTGTGTGTGTGTGAGAGAGAGAGAGAGAGAATTTGAATATAAACTGTAGTCGTGTGTACTGTTGAGCCTGACAGACCCCGTAAGTACCCGCATGCATCGCTGAGCGTCGCCGCCCCTGGTTACCTTCTGTATTCGACTTGTGATACGCTAACTATTTCTCTTTATAATTTAAAAACTAAGCTTCGGACGAATTTTTGCCAAAAGAAAAATCGTCTTAGAATACCGCCAAGAATACGTCCCTTTAAGGACAAAAGGTTATTTTGAATCACCCTGTATGCTGAATACAGAAAACATAGTGTCATCATTCTAGAAAGCATTTTTTTCGTATTCAGCGCATCTAAATACGCGGGAAAGCACTCCTAACTCGCCAAATCAAATTTTTAACATTCAACTTCGAATTTGACATTGAAATGCAATTTTCAAGGTCAAGAATGTCTCCTGAACATTTTTCATGATTTTTTTCGTATTCAGCGCATCTAAATACGTGGGAAAGCACTCCTAACTCGCCAAATTAAATTTTTAACATTGGACTTTACGTTCAAGACGGGACTGGTCGATATATCGATCACCAATTTTGTCACGCACTCTACGTGATATATTCTTTCATTTTATGCAGAAATATTGTGTAAAAAAAAAAGTCGAATTTCAACGTAAAAATCCCCGTCCTTAAAAGGTAAGAATACAAAGGCATATACTTAGGTTTCATTGTATGAAGATAAAGATAGTACTACATGTGTTTTACTTTTTAATTTAGTAGAATTTAAATAATAGTACTATATGGGTTCTTAAAGATTAAAGGTACCACTTGCGTTTTACTTTTTAATTTGGTAGAATTTAACTTGGCGCCGACTGTTGATATCAAATCTTGTATACAAATGATAAATATCATTGAAATTAAGTAAGTAATAACTAATAAGGTAGAATAACTTGGCGCCGACTATTGATATCAAATCTTTGATACAAATGATACATGTCATTGATTTAATTAAATAATAATGATAATATTACGTTGGTTTTTCAAGATTAGAATTTAACTTGGCGCCTACTATTGATATCAAATCTTTTATACAAATGATACATGTCATTAGAATTAAGTAAATAAGGATAATATCATGTAGGTTTTTAAAGATGGTTCTACTAAACAGCAAATGCGATTGGTCAGTTTCACAGTCGATTAAGTAATTGACGTTGGTGAAACTGGCCCAAATGGTTTTTTGACCAACAGCACTCACTCTTAGCTCTTTTTTCTACCTTTTTCTTAAAAAGGTAAGTTTATATATACATGCAAATGATACATGTCATTATAATTAAATAAGTGTAAGAATGGTACTTCTTATTTAGAGATAGAATTTTTAAAGACTAGTTAATTAAACGATATATTTTATGGGAAAAATCCATATCATACGACAAGATAGTGAAATAAAATAAAAAAGATGAGTAGTGGGGAAGGGAGGAGGGAGGGGAAGAGGAGAGAGGATGTGCAATGTATCGAAGTTAGTATAAATTGTATATTTATATAGATATTTTAATATCAGTTACTTTCGTGATAATATATTATGTTAAAGTACAGATGTATCAAAAATATATATAAAAAATGATTTAAAAATATATTATACATATATGAAGGAGAGTGAAAATTATGAGTAGTAGGGCGAATCGGGGAGAAAGAAGGGGGAGAAAATGCAGTGAGTCGAAGTTTAAATGATTATGGTTGGATATCACTCTGTTTTAAATAATTTAAAGTCAAATTGTTAATATACTAATATACACAATATGGTCCTACAAAAAACTATTTAAAAATGAAGGGCTAAGTACCAGTTTTGTAATTAATTCTTTAAATTTAATTCTTTAAAGAATTAAACGTTCTTCATAACTTTCATTTAAAAAAAATTAAATTATTTAATACAGATGTTATTAGTAAAAAAGATGATTTTTATTTTAAATAAGATTTTAAAGCTTATGTAATGTTTTTTATTTTTAAACGTCATACCAGTCAGTAGTCGGGAGTATTTAAAATAATTTTATTTACAATATATATTTTAAATATATATATAGTATATGTATTTAATATGAGGTGAGGGGTAGAGCGGAAAGTGGATACACTTTACGTATGTTCACTTTGTACTGGTAACTTTAATTAATAATCAGTTACTTTTCGTGTAATCAGGAGACGCGGTAGCGTCTCCGGCCATGTTCAAAAAAACTGTGAACGCTACAAGTCTCTTATCCCGAGCCACCAAAGTCCATTTTTGGGAGGTGCATAACTATTAAAATATAAAAAATTTTGAATCGAACGTCATATGTC